>NW_027415771.1:0-272966 GCF_964106895.1 Numenius arquata
GGCTAGGACTCCTAAGGCCATTCCTTGCTTTTCATAGGAAAACAACCAGAAAGGTTTAGTAGTGTCAGGTAATCCCAGGGCAGGTGCTTCCATTAACCTCTTTTTTAATTGATGGAGGGCTTTGTCTGCCTCCCTATTCCATATAATATTCTTTGAGTCAGATTTTAATAACTCCTATAAAGGCTTTACCAAAAGTCCGTAGTTATATATCCAGAGACGACACCATCCTCTCATGTTCGAAGTTCCTTAGGCGTCTGTAGTCTAGGTGTCTGGCAGATGGCCTCCTTCCCCAGTGTCCGTTGTCCTGCGGTTATTTCATATCCCAGATAGTTCACTTGCTGCTGGGCTACCTGTGCTTTCTGTGAAGAAACTTTATAGCCATTAAGTCCAAGAAAATTTAACAGGCTCACAGTCCATTTTATGCATGTTTCTCTGGTGTCAGGGGCGAGTAATATATCGTCCACATACTGCAATACCACTCCTGACCCAAGCGGGCGTTTCCACTGTTCCAAGTCTTTAGCTAGCTGATTTCCAAAAAGCGTCGGGCTATTTTTGAAGCCCTGCGGTAGCACAGTCCATGTAAGCTGTGTTTTCCTTCCAGATTCTGGGTTTTCCCATTCGAATGCAAATAAAAGCTGGCTCTCTGGGCTCAAAGGCATGCAGAAAAATGCATCCCTTAGGTTCAAGACGGTAAACCATGCCGATTCAGGTACCACTTTAGTTAGACAAGTGTATGGATTTGCCACTACCGGATGCAAAGCCTCAACAATTCTGTTGATAGCTCTGAGGTCCTGCACTATGCGATAGCTACCATCCGGCTTCTTAACAGGTAATACTGGAGTGTTATACTCTGATTCACATTCTTTCAGCAGCCCATACTCAATAAACCGATCTATAGTTGGTAGGATCCCCTCCCTGTCCTCTATTCTAAGGGGCTACTGTTTGACTCTCACCGGTCGTGCTCCTTGTTGAGGCTTTATCACTATTGGGGAAGCATTTTTTGCTCTCCCCGGCACTCCCGAGGCCCAGACCCCCGGATAAATTTGGGCTTTAATCTCCTCAGGCACTCCTGTAGAAATGGGAGTTCCTATGAGGGCCAAACTTAGTATTTCAATTAGTTGATCTTCTCTTATCCGAAGTTCCATTTTCCCTTTTTTGAATTTAATTTCTGCTCCCAATTGCTCTAATAAATCTCGCCCTAACAGGGGTCTCGGCGAATTTGGCAGATATAAAAAGTTGTGTATCCCCAATTGTTTTCCCAATTTGAACTTAAGAGGTTTGAGAAAATATGCCTTTTCGCTCCGGCCAGTGGCTCCTGTTACTGTTATAAAATCAGTATCGATAGGGGTCAGAGCTTGATTTAAAACCGAATACGTTGCTCCTGTATCCACCAAAAATTCTATTCTTGTTGCTTTTTCCCTAGCCTTAGGGTAACCAGTGGATCCGCTAGGGTAGATTCCCCGGTCCCCGTCAATCTTCTTTATAATGGGCCTGAATTTTTACTTTTCGTCTTTTTGGGGACCCATTCTTCCAGTGCCCTCTCTGCTTACACCACGCACATTGATCTCTTTCTAATGGTTTCCTAAAATTCCCTGCTTTCGTTTCCCCCCCCATGTACTGCTACCACCAGTGCCCGTCTGTCCCTTATCCTCCTCCTCCCGGTTGTTAAACACTCTCCATGCCTCATCTAACAGAGTCTCTAGATTTCTGCTGTCTGTTGGTCTCAGTTTTTGCAGCTTCCTCCGGATATCGTTGGCAGACTGCCCTAAAAAGAGAGACACTAACTGCTGGATTCCTATCGCTGATCCAGGGTCCGAGGGGGTGTAGCGTCTCATTGCATCTCGTAATTTATCTAGAAACTCCGAGGGCCTCTCCTTCGGCCCTCGTCTTACAGCATACAGCATTGACCAGTTAATGGCTTTCGGGATAGCCCTCTCCATCCCTGTTATAATCCAATCTCTGTAAGTTTCTAGCGCCTCTGAATGAGTGGTCCTGTTTGGGTTCCAGTGAGGGTTCTGCAAAGGGAAGTGTTCTTTAATATACCTTCCTGAATCTTTCAGTTGGTCCGTGGCTATATTGTGAGCAGTTTTTAAAACCAGTTGTTTCTCAGTTTCTGTTAGGTGATCTAATAATAAATGGATATCACTCCAGTCAGGATTGTGCTGCTTTACCAGAAACCGAAAATGTCTAGTAACCCCTACGGGATCATTCCGATAATTCTTTGCCATACTTTTCCAGGTTTCTAAATCAAATGAGGAAAAAGAGACTTTTATCATTACGGGTAGGCCGTCCGGACCCATGGCTTCCCTTAAGGGTGCTTGAATCGCTGCTTGCTCTGTCCTTTTCCGAGTACGGGACGATACAGGGCTGTCAGGTGGGGTTTTGGATTCAGTTTTGGAATCAGCTTCAGTTTCTCTATCTTCTTGAGGAACCCTTACCCCCTCCCAACGGTCTTCTCTTGCTATAACCGGTGGTAAGTAAGTGTCAAGAAAATCGTCTTCTTTAGGATCCCGAATCTTTTCAGGCTTTGTGCATCTCTGCCCTATGCTACAGGCTGAACAACATCTTTTTATATTACCTTTCATTTCTCCTCTTCTTTCTTTCTCTAAGGCTAGTACCATCAGGTCTTGTGGAGGTAATAGCCCGCAGTCCCGTTGGTACTCTGGGTGGTTCCAAAGGGTGAAAAACATATCCGCATATGTGACTTCATCCCACTTTCCTTCCCTTCTGAGGAACAGCATTAATTGTAGTATAGTATTGTAATTAAGAGTCCCGTTAAGGGCCATTTCTCCTGATCATCTAATTTGTAAAGGGGCCACCTTTGATTACAATATTTAATTAAGGTTTTCTTGTCCACGCTGCCACCTGGTGAGCCCCCGATCTCCTTCCAGTGTGCTAAAATACACCCTAGGGTACTACTTTTCAGTATCTCACTTCCTTGATTTTTGCCCTTTTTATGTTCCCTTACCCCCTTAGTTCAGAGGCGATCCTGATCTCGGTGTGTCACTTAGGTGTTACCCCCCCTGCTGCCGCTGTCGCTACCTTTATGTCCAGGGGTAGGCTATGTCTCCACAGATTATTTGTTGCAACTCTCCCGCCCGCTCGATCTTTTCCCTCTCAGTCCAGCTACCACACTGTGGACACCAAAAATCGTCCTCCCGATCTACCCAAACCTCTGTATTACAAGCAAAGCACTTTAAGACAAAAATAGGATCACAAAAGTTATCCGAATGTCCAAGACACTGCCACTCAATATTCTCATTATTAGATTCACACAATGCTTCTGTACAGTCGTTCCTCTGTACGCTTCGTTCGTCTCCGGCCGCTCTCCTCGCGGAGAACACGGAACAGCGGATCGGAACTTCACACTCGCTCCGCAGCAGTGCCGCGTCTCAATCACTCAGTTCACTCATACAACAATTACAGACAATAACACGGTAGGGATACCTTATGACAAATACACTAAATAATCAACAATATTACAATTCCACACACTAACCCAAAAACCCACGGATCCCACACCATTAGCCCAAGCTTGAGCATACCCCGGGGCGAGTACACCGACTCTTTACCACGCGTAGGACGTCTCCTCACGACTTACAGGTCCCCCCCATGAAACCCTAAAACATACCTGGTCCGCAGGAGATGGTCCTTGTCTGTCCCCGCGGTGATCTGGATGAGTTGGGGAGTCCTTCCGAGAAATCTCGGGGGCGCCCAGAGGAGTCCCGTCCTCAGCAGGTCCCGCAGCCGGACAGAGGGGGTCCCATCTGGGGTGCCAAACTGATGCTCAAAAACAAACATCACAACTCGCAAAGAGTTATAAAGCAGGTATGTTTAGTGCAGCGCTGGGTGCAAGGGGGATTTCTCCGCCAAACTTGTACACCGGTTTGTGAAGCAAGCGTCCATTTATGGTGAAAAGCATACATATTCATTATGGTGGGCAGGTTGTTATAATTAAAGGCGTTACTTTTCTAATTATTTCCAAGAACCCATTATCAAAAATCTCCTCCCCTGTCCTGACCAGATGGACACCTTTCCCAGACAGTTAAGTTCCTTCTCAGCACCTCCTTAGCATGCAGCTGCTCCCGCTATCTTATACACAAAGCCACTTCTTTATCTTGGAATTCTGGGGCCCCGAGCTTCTGTTCTTTCCCAGACTGTAATACATCCGCACTAACAAACTGTAACCGTTCGTTTTCTGAATCAAAGGAGAGGCGATATCGGGAGAGCGCTCGGCGGCACTCGGAGGCGCGCTGTGGTACAGCTGAGAGATCCCGAGACCACCCAGAGGCACTCGCATGCGAAGGGTGGAGTGCGACGAGCTCTGCAGAGCGCCCGGCGGCACCCCGAGGAGCGGGATGAGCGTGCGTCGGGTCGACCGGACGCACAGCGACACCCGGAAGCTCACGGTGGTAGTGCGGCGAGCTCGGGAGAGCCCCGCAGCACCCCGAAGAGCGGGGTGAAGGATCGGCGTGGTCGGGAGGAGGCGGAGTGACAGACGGAGGCGCAGGGTGGTAGCGCGGCGAGCTTGGACAGTGCCCGGCGGCACCCCGAAGAGCGCGCTGAGGGCACGGGCGAGTCAGACGAGGACTCGTCGGCACCCCGAAGGGCGGGGGGAGCGGCTCGGGCAGGTGGGACGTGCGCCTGTCACCATCCCGAGGGGTGGGTTAAGGCTCGGCGGGATCGAATTGGCGCCCGACGGCACCCGGAGGGGTGGGATGAGGGTGCGTCGGGGTTGGGAGGATGCGCAGCGACACCCAGCAAGATTGGCAGAGCGCCCGGAGGCACCCTGCCGAGCGGGGTGTATATACGGCGCGGGCGGAAGGCGCACCGCGACACCCGGAGGAGCACGGTAGTAGCGCGGCGAGCTCGGGAGAGCCCCGCATCACCCTGAAGAGCGGGGTGATGAATCGGCGTGGTCGGGAGGACGCGCAGCAACACGCAGAGGCGCACGCTGGTACAACGGCGAGCTCGGACAAGGGTTCCAGAGCTCAAGACTCTGTAGGGTTCCAGAGGGGCTCGTAGGGTTCCGTCGAAATCTGAAGGGTTCCCTAGGGGCCCGTAGAGTCCCGTAGATTGCCGTAGGGGCCTGTAGGGTTGTGTAAGTGCCCGCAGGGGTTGGTAGGAGCTTGTAGGGTGCCATATGTTTCCGGAGGGTTGTGTAGGGTTCCGTAGGGGCCTGTGGTGTTCCCTAGGGCCCTGCAGAGTTTGTAGAGTTCCCGGTGGCACTCGCCGGCGCTGGTTGGTAGCGCGTCGAGCTCGGGGTAGCGCCTCGCAACACCCCGACTTGCGGGGTCAACGAGTGGCTATACCGGGAGAGCGCTCGGCGGCACTCGGAGGCGCGCTGGGGTACCGCGGCGAGATCCCGAGAGCACCCAGCGGCACTCGCATGCGCAGGGTGGAGCGCGAAGAGCTCGGGAGATCGTCCGGCGGCACCCCGAGGAGCGGGATGAGCGTGCGTCGGGTCGACAGGACGTACAGCGGCACCTGGAGGCGCACTTTGGTAGTGCGGCGAGCTCGGGAGAGCTCTCGGCGGCACTCGGAGGCGCGCGGTGGTACCGCTGCGAGCGCGGCTGATCTCCTGGCGGCACCCCGAGCACCGTGGTTAAGGTGACGCGCGGAAACTAACATTAGAACTCGCAGAGAGTTATAGAGCAGGTATGTTTATTGCAGCTCTGGGTGCAAGGGGGATTTCTCCGCCAAACTTGTACACCGGTTTGTGAAGCAAGCGTCCATTTATGGTGAAAAGCATACATATTCATTATGGTGTTCAGTTTGTTATAAATAAAGGCGTTACTATTGTAATTATTTGCAAGAGGTCATTACCAATAATCTCCTCCCCTGTCCTGACCAGATGAACACCTTTCCCAGATAGGTTCCTCCTCAGCACCTCCTTAGCATGCAGCTGCTCCCGCTATCTTATACACAAGGCCATTTCTTTATCTTGGAATGCTTTGACTCCGAGCTTTTGTTCTTTCCCAGGCTTTATTACATCAGCACTAACAACCTGTAACCGTTCGTTTTCTGAATCAATTCCCCCCTTTTCTTTCAACTTTGTAAATTCTTTTACAATCACTTTTAACATGTTCTCTCTCCCCATCTGATTTCTAAAATACTTCCCAGATTCCACTCGTTCACGGAGCTGATGCTTCTTCCATTGAATATATTTGTCTCTGGCCCCCCTGGTACAACACATAAGACATCTAATTAATGCATACACTAAATTCCTAACATAAGTATTGCTATTAGAAGGATAAACAGTCGCTTAAGCCAAGCAAAGTTAGGTAACCACGAGGTTAACTTTTCCAAAGATCAGAAAACCCGAATGTGGTGTCATCTTGCGCAGTCAAATGCAAAATCTGAGTTTTAGCTATGAGATTTTGTAAGTCTTTCTCTACTCTCCCATTCTGGTTTACATAGGAACAACAGCTTTGATTAATCACTGCACATAAGCCTACTTCTTTCCAGGTTAATAAGTCTAATGCCATTCTGTTTTGTCCCACCACATTTGCTAATGACTGGACTTCTTGTTGAAGTGCCTGTATAGCATTGATTGTAGATTTCTCAAGCACTTCTTTAGTGGCCGATATGTTCACAATTACATTTTCCTATTCACTGACGCCCAGGAACGGTATAAACCATCTTACAAAGCTGTGGAACCTTGTTCCCCTCGTCAGTAGAGGGTTTTCCACTCCCTGATTTCTCCTCCAAGGTGTTCTCAGCATTCCTGAGGGGATTTCAGACTGATTAAACACCGTATCCTGGCTAGTTAGGTAGCCTATCGTGCAAGTTTCCTTCCATCCTCCGGGCAGCTGTTTTCTACTATATCCACCTCCACACAACAACCAATACCCTTTAG
Organism: Numenius arquata; assembly: GCF_964106895.1. Classification (NCBI taxonomy): domain Eukaryota; kingdom Metazoa; phylum Chordata; class Aves; order Charadriiformes; family Scolopacidae; genus Numenius; species Numenius arquata. The sequence continues at coordinate 6,860 of NW_027415771.1, forward strand.
GTAACTTACAGGGTCCAATAGTTGCCGTCAGATTCGCACCTAAAAATTTCCCCCCGGTACCGTCCATACTCCCAGGAATATCCTTCTCCTTCGGAAATACCACTGCTTTTATATGCAACTAGTTGTGTTTTGTCTCAAAAGTCAATATATGTTACTCTTATCCCTGTTAGATCCCAACTTCCCACATCAACAGTTGTCCTATTAACCCAGTACTTGCTCCATCCCCAAGTTGTTGTCTTATTCACCGACCCACTGTGTCTATGTTCCCCGTGTTACCAATGTTTCCAGATTTCGTGAATATGTATTCACATCCCGTGTCCCTCCCCCTGAAACACAAAGTCCTGGCATGTTGATGACTATTAATGTCATTAATGTCCATCTTTTCGTTGGAGGCGAAGTTTCAGGGGTCCGGCCTGTGTTGAAGTCCATTGGGGTTCTGGAGCCCTCTTGACGCGAGTCCAATGGATCCAAGGAGCTTGTTCCTTGATCTTTATGGCCGTGTGAGTGGTCAGCAGTACCTGGAAGGGACCTTCCCCCTTTGGCTTCAGTGGTGAATCTGTAAAAGACTTAACATATACACAGTCCCCAACTGTGATTTTCTGGCCTAGGGTGAACTTACGGGCCTTTTGGATGTTTATTACCACTGCTGCCACCGCTCGGAGACAGCTAGGCCACCCTTTACTTCCTCCGTCGAGCTGTTTGGAGAAGTATGCCACCGCCCTCCGATAGGGTCCCAAAGTCTGGGCTAGGACTCCTAAGGCCATTCCTTGCTTTTCATAGGAAAACAACCAGAAAGGTTTAGTAGTGTCAGGTAATCCCAGGGCAGGTGCTTCCATTAACCTCTTTTTTAATTGATGGAGGGCTTTGTCTGCCTCCCTATTCCATATAATATTCTTTGAGTCAGATTTTAATAACTCCTATAAAGGCTTTACCAAAAGTCCGTAGTTATATATCCAGAGACGACACCATCCTCTCATGTTCGAAGTTCCTTAGGCGTCTGTAGTCTAGGTGTCTGGCAGATGGCCTCCTTCCCCAGTGTCCGTTGTCCTGCGGTTATTTCATATCCCAGATAGTTCACTTGCTGCTGGGCTACCTGTGCTTTCTGTGAAGAAACTTTATAGCCATTAAGTCCAAGAAAATTTAACAGGCTCACAGTCCATTTTATGCATGTTTCTCTGGTGTCAGGGGCGAGTAATATATCGTCCACATACTGCAATACCACTCCTGACCCAAGCGGGCGTTTCCACTGTTCCAAGTCTTTAGCTAGCTGATTTCCAAAAAGCGTCGGGCTATTTTTGAAGCCCTGCGGTAGCACAGTCCATGTAAGCTGTGTTTTCCTTCCAGATTCTGGGTTTTCCCATTCGAATGCAAATAAAAGCTGGCTCTCTGGGCTCAAAGGCATGCAGAAAAATGCATCCCTTAGGTTCAAGACGGTAAACCATGCCGATTCAGGTACCACTTTAGTTAGACAAGTGTATGGATTTGCCACTACCGGATGCAAAGCCTCAACAATTCTGTTGATAGCTCTGAGGTCCTGCACTATGCGATAGCTACCATCCGGCTTCTTAACAGGTAATACTGGAGTGTTATACTCTGATTCACATTCTTTCAGCAGCCCATACTCAATAAACCGATCTATAGTTGGTAGGATCCCCTCCCTGTCCTCTATTCTAAGGGGCTACTGTTTGACTCTCACCGGTCGTGCTCCTTGTTGAGGCTTTATCACTATTGGGGAAGCATTTTTTGCTCTCCCCGGCACTCCCGAGGCCCAGACCCCCGGATAAATTTGGGCTTTAATCTCCTCAGGCACTCCTGTAGAAATGGGAGTTCCTATGAGGGCCAAACTTAGTATTTCAATTAGTTGATCTTCTCTTATCCGAAGTTCCATTTTCCCTTTTTTGAATTTAATTTCTGCTCCCAATTGCTCTAATAAATCTCGCCCTAACAGGGGTCTCGGCGAATTTGGCAGATATAAAAAGTTGTGTATCCCCAATTGTTTTCCCAATTTGAACTTAAGAGGTTTGAGAAAATATGCCTTTTCGCTCCGGCCAGTGGCTCCTGTTACTGTTATAAAATCAGTATCGATAGGGGTCAGAGCTTGATTTAAAACCGAATACGTTGCTCCTGTATCCACCAAAAATTCTATTCTTGTTGCTTTTTCCCTAGCCTTAGGGTAACCAGTGGATCCGCTAGGGTAGATTCCCCGGTCCCCGTCAATCTTCTTTATAATGGGCCTGAATTTTTACTTTTCGTCTTTTTGGGGACCCATTCTTCCAGTGCCCTCTCTGCTTACACCACGCACATTGATCTCTTTCTAATGGTTTCCTAAAATTCCCTGCTTTCGTTTCCCCCCTCCCATGTACTGCTACCACCAGTGCCCGTCTGTCCCTTATCCTCCTCCTCCCGGTTGTTAAACACTCTCCATGCCTCATCTAACAGAGTCTCTAGATTTCTGCTGTCTGTTGTTCTCAGTTTTTGCAGCTTCCTCCGGATATCGTTGGCAGACTGCCCTAAAAAGAGAGACACTAACTGCTGGATTCCTATCGCTGATCCAGGGTCCGAGGGGGTGTAGCGTCTCATTGCATCTCGTAATTTATCTAGAAACTCCGAGGGCCTCTCCTTCGGTCCTCGTCTTACAGCATACAGCATTGACCAGTTAATGGCTTTCGGGATAGCCCTCTCCATCCCTGTTATAATCCAATCTCTGTAAGTTTCTAGCGCCTCTGAATGAGTGGTCCTGTTTGGGTTCCAGTGAGGGTTCTGCAAAGGGAAGTGTTCTTTAATATACCTTCCTGAATCTTTCAGTTGGTCCGTGGCTATATTGTGAGCAGTTTTTAAAACCAGTTGTTTCTCAGTTTCTGTTAGGTGATCTAATAATAAATGGATATCACTCCAGTCAGGATTGTGCTGCTTTACCAGAAACCGAAAATGTCTAGTAACCCCTACGGGATCATTCCGATAATTCTTTGCCATACTTTTCCAGGTTTCTAAATCAAATGAGGAAAAAGAGACTTTTATCATTACGGGTAGGCCGTCCGGACCCATGGCTTCCCTTAAGGGTGCTTGAATCGCTGCTTGCTCTGTCCTTTTCCGAGTACGGGACGATACAGGGCTGTCAGGTGGGGTTTTGGATTCAGTTTTGGAATCAGCTTCAGTTTCTCTATCTTCTTGAGGAACCCTTACCCCCTCCCAACGGTCTTCTCTTGCTATAACCGGTGGTAAGTAAGTGTCAAGAAAATCGTCTTCTTTAGGATCCCGAATCTTTTCAGGCTTTGTGCATCTCTGCCCTATGCTACAGGCTGAACAACATCTTTTTATATTACCTTTCATTTCTCCTCTTCTTTCTTTCTCTAAGGCTAGTACCATCGGGTCTTGTGGAGGTAATAGCCCGCAGTCCCGTTGGTACTCTGGGTGGTTCCAAAGGGTGAAAAACATATCCGCATATGTGACTTCATCCCACTTTCCTTCCCTTCTGAGGAACAGCATTAATTGTAGTATAGTATTGTAATTAAGAGTCCCGTTAAGGGCCATTTCTCCTGATCATCTAATTTGTAAAGGGGCCACCTTTGATTACAATATTTAATTAAGGTTTTCTTGTCCACGCTGCCACCTGGTGAGCCCCCGATCTCCTTCCAGTGTGCTAAAATACACCCTAGGGTACTACTTTTCAGTATCTCACTTCCTTGATTTTTGCCCTTTTTATGTTCCCTTACCCCCTTAGTTCAGAGGCGATCCTGATCTCGGTGTGTCACTTAGGTGTTACCCCCCCTGCTGCCGCTGTCGCTACCTTTATGTCCAGGGGTAGGCTATGTCTCCACAGATTATTTGTTGCAACTCTCCCGCCCGCTCGATCTTTTCCCTCTCAGTCCAGCTACCACACTGTGGACACCAAAAATCGTCCTCCCGATCTACCCAAACCTCTGTATTACAAGCAAAGCACTTTAAGACAAAAATAGGATCACAAAAGTTATCCGAATGTCCAAGACACTGCCACTCAATATTCTCATTATTAGATTCACACAATGCTTCTGTACAGTCGTTCCTCTGTACGCTTCGTTCGTCTCCGGCCGCTCTCCTCGCGGAGAACACGGAACAGCGGATCGGAACTTCACACTCGCTCCGCAGCAGTGCCGCGTCTCAATCACTCAGTTCACTCATACAACAATTACAGACAATAACACGGTAGGGATACCTTATGACAAATACACTAAATAATCAACAATATTACAATTCCACACACTAACCCAAAAACCCACGGATCCCACACCATTAGCCCAAGCTTGAGCATACCCCGGGGCGAGTACACCGACTCTTTACCACGCGTAGGACGTCTCCTCACGACTTACAGGTCCCCCCCATGAAACCCTAAAACATACCTGGTCCGCAGGAGATGGTCCTTGTCTGTCCCCGCGGTGATCTGGATGAGTTGGGGAGTCCTTCCGAGAAATCTCGGGGGCGCCCAGAGGAGTCCCGTCCTCAGCAGGTCCCGCAGCCGGACAGAGGGGGTCCCATCTGGGGTGCCAAACTGATGCTCAAAAACAAACATCACAACTCGCAAAGAGTTATAAAGCAGGTATGTTTAGTGCAGCGCTGGGTGCAAGGGGGATTTCTCCGCCAAACTTGTACACCGGTTTGTGAAGCAAGCGTCCATTTATGGTGAAAAGCATACATATTCATTATGGTGGGCAGGTTGTTATAATTAAAGGCGTTACTTTTCTAATTATTTCCAAGAACCCATTATCAAAAATCTCCTCCCCTGTCCTGACCAGATGGACACCTTTCCCAGACAGTTAAGTTCCTTCTCAGCACCTCCTTAGCATGCAGCTGCTCCCGCTATCTTATACACAAAGCCACTTCTTTATCTTGGAATTCTGGGGCCCCGAGCTTCTGTTCTTTCCCAGACTGTAATACATCCGCACTAACAAACTGTAACCGTTCGTTTTCTGAATCAAAGGAGAGGCGATATCGGGAGAGCGCTCGGCGGCACTCGGAGGCGCGCTGTGGTACAGCTGAGAGATCCCGAGACCACCCAGAGGCACTCGCATGCGAAGGGTGGAGTGCGACGAGCTCTGCAGAGCGCCCGGCGGCACCCCGAGGAGCGGGATGAGCGTGCGTCGGGTCGACCGGACGCACAGCGACACCCGGAAGCTCACGGTGGTAGTGCGGCGAGCTCGGGAGAGCCCCGCAGCACCCCGAAGAGCGGGGTGAAGGATCGGCGTGGTCGGGAGGAGGCGGAGTGACAGACGGAGGCGCAGGGTGGTAGCGCGGCGAGCTTGGACAGTGCCCGGCGGCACCCCGAAGAGCGCGCTGAGGGCACGGGCGAGTCAGACGAGGACTCGTCGGCACCCCGAAGGGCGGGGGGAGCGGCTCGGGCAGGTGGGACGTGCGCCTGTCACCATCCCGAGGGGTGGGTTAAGGCTCGGCGGGATCGAATTGGCGCCCGACGGCACCCGGAGGGGTGGGATGAGGGTGCGTCGGGGTTGGGAGGATGCGCAGCGACACCCAGCAAGATTGGCAGAGCGCCCGGAGGCACCCTGCCGAGCGGGGTGTATATACGGCGCGGGCGGAAGGCGCACCGCGACACCCGGAGGAGCACGGTAGTAGCGCGGCGAGCTCGGGAGAGCCCCGCATCACCCTGAAGAGCGGGGTGATGAATCGGCGTGGTCGGGAGGACGCGCAGCAACACGCAGAGGCGCACGCTGGTACAACGGCGAGCTCGGACAAGGGTTCCAGAGCTCAAGACTCTGTAGGGTTCCAGAGGGGCTCGTAGGGTTCCGTCGAAATCTGAAGGGTTCCCTAGGGGCCCGTAGAGTCCCGTAGATTGCCGTAGGGGCCTGTAGGGTTGTGTAAGTGCCCGCAGGGGTTGGTAGGAGCTTGTAGGGTGCCATATGTTTCCGGAGGGTTGTGTAGGGTTCCGTAGGGGCCTGTGGTGTTCCCTAGGGCCCTGCAGAGTTTGTAGAGTTCCCGGTGGCACTCGCCGGCGCTGGTTGGTAGCGCGTCGAGCTCGGGGTAGCGCCTCGCAACACCCCGACTTGCGGGGTCAACGAGTGGCTATACCGGGAGAGCGCTCGGCGGCACTCGGAGGCGCGCTGGGGTACCGCGGCGAGATCCCGAGAGCACCCAGCGGCACTCGCATGCGCAGGGTGGAGCGCGAAGAGCTCGGGAGATCGTCCGGCGGCACCCCGAGGAGCGGGATGAGCGTGCGTCGGGTCGACAGGACGTACAGCGGCACCTGGAGGCGCACTTTGGTAGTGCGGCGAGCTCGGGAGAGCTCTCGGCGGCACTCGGAGGCGCGCGGTGGTACCGCTGCGAGCGCGGCTGATCTCCTGGCGGCACCCCGAGCACCGTGGTTAAGGTGACGCGCGGAAACTAACATTAGAACTCGCAGAGAGTTATAGAGCAGGTATGTTTATTGCAGCTCTGGGTGCAAGGGGGATTTCTCCGCCAAACTTGTACACCGGTTTGTGAAGCAAGCGTCCATTTATGGTGAAAAGCATACATATTCATTATGGTGTTCAGTTTGTTATAAATAAAGGCGTTACTATTGTAATTATTTGCAAGAGGTCATTACCAATAATCTCCTCCCCTGTCCTGACCAGATGAACACCTTTCCCAGATAGGTTCCTCCTCAGCACCTCCTTAGCATGCAGCTGCTCCCGCTATCTTATACACAAGGCCATTTCTTTATCTTGGAATGCTTTGACTCCGAGCTTTTGTTCTTTCCCAGGCTTTATTACATCAGCACTAACAACCTGTAACCGTTCGTTTTCTGAATCAATTCCCCCCTTTTCTTTCAACTTTGTAAATTCTTTTACAATCACTTTTAACATGTTCTCTCTCCCCATCTGATTTCTAAAATACTTCCCAGATTCCACTCGTTCACGGAGCTGATGCTTCTTCCATTGAATATATTTGTCTCTGGCCCCCCTGGTACAACACATAAGACATCTAATTAATGCATACACTAAATTCCTAACATAAGTATTGCTATTAGAAGGATAAACAGTCGCTTAAGCCAAGCAAAGTTAGGTAACCACGAGGTTAACTTTTCCAAAGATCAGAAAACCCGAATGTGGTGTCATCTTGCGCAGTCAAATGCAAAATCTGAGTTTTAGCTATGAGATTTTGTAAGTCTTTCTCTACTCTCCCATTCTGGTTTACATAGGAACAACAGCTTTGATTAATCACTGCACATAAGCCTACTTCTTTCCAGGTTAATAAGTCTAATGCCATTCTGTTTTGTCCCACCACATTTGCTAATGACTGGACTTCTTGTTGAAGTGCCTGTATAGCATTGATTGTAGATTTCTCAAGCACTTCTTTAGTGGCCGATATGTTCACAATTACATTTTCCTATTCACTGACGCCCAGGAACGGTATAAACCATCTTACAAAGCTGTGGAACCTTGTTCCCCTCGTCAGTAGAGGGTTTTCCACTCCCTGATTTCTCCTCCAAGGTGTTCTCAGCATTCCTGAGGGGATTTCAGACTGATTAAACACCGTATCCTGGCTAGTTAGGTAGCCTATCGTGCAAGTTTCCTTCCATCCTCCGGGCAGCTGTTTTCTACTATATCCACCTCCACACAACAACCAATACCCTTTAGGTAACTTACAGGGTCCAATAGTTGCCGTCAGATTCGCACCTAAAAATTTCCCCCCGGTACCGTCCATACTCCCAGGAATATCCTTCTCCTTCGGAAATACCACTGCTTTTATATGCAACTAGTTGTGTTTTGTCTCAAAAGTCAATATATGTTACTCTTATCCCTGTTAGATCCCAACTTCCCACATCAACAGTTGTCCTATTAACCCAGTACTTGCTCCATCCCCAAGTTGTTGTCTTATTCACCGACCCACTGTGTCTATGTTCCCCGTGTTACCAATGTTTCCAGATTTCGTGAATATGTATTCACATCCCGTGTCCCTCCCCCTGAAACACAAAGTCCTGGCATGTTGATGACTATTAATGTCATTAATGTCCATCTTTTCGTTGGAGGCGAAGTTTCAGGGGTCCGGCCTGTGTTGAAGTCCATTGGGGTTCTGGAGCCCTCTTGACGCGAGTCCAATGGATCCAAGGAGCTTGTTCCTTGATCTTTATGGCCGTGTGAGTGGTCAGCAGTACCTGGAAGGGACCTTCCCCCTTTGGCTTCAGTGGTGAATCTGTAAAAGACTTAACATATACATAGTCCCCAGGTTCGATCTCGTGTACTGGTCCATCCAGCCCATGAGCTCTTGTTCCCAGAACCAGTTTTTCTACCTCTCGGAGCTGTTTCTGTAAATTTATCAGGTAATCTGTTAGTATTTCATTCCCCAGCTCTGTGGATATTCCGTTTTGTACACTATATGGTCTCCCATAGAGTATTTCAAAGGGGCTCAAACCTTCTTTGGTTCTGGGTTTTGTTCTTATCCTGAGAAGGGCTAATGGTAGTGATTGAGGCCAGGCCAAGTTAGCTTCCTGGCCTAGTTTCACAATTTGCGTTTTGATCAAGTGATTCATCTTTTCTACTTGACCACTCGATCGTGGGTTGTATGGGGTGTGAAGTTGCCAGTCTATACCCAATAATCTGCTTACTTTCGAAACAACCCTTGCAGTGAAATGAGATCCTCGGTCCGAGGAAATTACTGCGGGAACCCCGAAACTTGGTATAATTTCATGCAACAATGCTTTGACCACTTCTCTTGTTTTGTTGGTTTACAGGGAAATGCCTCTGGCCATCCTGAAAAGGTATCAGTTAACACCAATAGGTATCGAAACCCCCCTTTTCTTGGAAGTTCTGAAAAATCAATTTGCCATTGTTGTCCCGGATAGTTTCCCTTCCCTATCTGGCCAAATTGGACTCTGGGGCCTGTCTTAGGGTTGTTCTGTAAACATACCTCACACTTCTGAGTGACTTGTTTGACAGTGGCATATAGATTACGAGCACATATTATCCTACTCAGGTATCTGTAAAGTGCCTCTGTTCCCCAATGGGATTTTCTATGTTCTGCCATGACCACTGCCCTTAATAACGAAAAAGGCACTATTATTTTTCCCTGTGGAGTTTTGGCCCATTTCCCTTCAATTTTCCCATTTAAGTCTTTGATCAATTTGTGATCATCCCTAGAATATTTAGGTTCGTCGTCAATTTGTATCTTACCATCTGGGACCAAGGATTGTGTTTCTGCATTACCCATTTCCGCTGCCCTTTTGGCTTCTCGGTCCGCCAGTGCGTTACCCAGTTCCACAGCGGTGTTCCCTTTTTGGTGAGCTTTGCAGTGCATGATAGCCACTTTGGCAGGCAGTAATACTGCATCTAAGAGTTTGAGAATTTCCTCAGCATGTTTGATGTGCTTCCCTTGTGTAGATAAGAGTCCTCTTCCTCTCCAGACCGCCCCGTGAGCATGCACTGCCCCGAAAGCATATTTAGACTCTGTAAATAAAAACTTACCCGTTTTCCTTTGGCCAATTCCAGGGCTCGGGTTAGTGCTATTTTCTCAGCCTTTTGGGGTGATGTATTTGGGGCCAGGGCTTTGGACTCTCTTACCTTCTCTGTAGTAGCCAGCTTTGCGTATCCCCTGTTGAATGAAGCTGCTCCCGTCGGTGAACCAGGAATCCTCTACATCCTCTAATGGTTCTTCTTTCAGGTCTGGTCGGCTGGAGTACACTGCCTCGATTGTTTCCAAGCAGTCGTGGGTCACTGATTCTCCTTCGGTTCCGCTGAGGAAAGAGGCTGGGTTGACAATATTAGTTACCGTTATAGCTATATCATCTTGCTCTATCAGGATAGCCTGGTACTTAAGAAACCTCTGAGGTGAAAGCCAATGCCCCCCTTTTACTTCCAGTACTGCTGAGACTGTATGTGATACCATAACTGTGATTTTCTGGCCTAGGGTGAACTTACGGGCCTCTTGGATGTTTATTACCACTGCTGCCACCGCTCGGAGACAGCTAGGCCACCCTTTACTTCCTCCGTCGAGCTGTTTGGAGAAGTATGCCACCGCCCTCCGATAGGGTCCCAAAGTCTGGGCTAGGACTCCTAAGGCCATTCCTTGCTTTTCATAGGAAAACAACCAGAAAGGTTTAGTAGTGTCAGGTAATCCCAGGGCAGGTGCTTCCATTAACCTCTTTTTTAATTGATGGAGGGCTTTGTCTGCCTCCCTATTCCATATAATATTCTTTGAGTCAGATTTTAATAACTCCTATAAAGGCTTTACCAAAAGTCCGTAGTTATATATCCAGAGACGACACCATCCTCTCATGTTCGAAGTTCCTTAGGCGTCTGTAGTCTAGGTGTCTGGCAGATGGCCTCCTTCCCCAGTGTCCGTTGTCCTGCGGTTATTTCATATCCCAGATAGTTCACTTGCTGCTGGGCTACCTGTGCTTTCTGTGAAGAAACTTTATAGCCATTAAGTCCAAGAAAATTTAACAGGCTCACAGTCCATTTTATGCATGTTTCTCTGGTGTCAGGGGCGAGTAATATATCGTCCACATACTGCAATACCACTCCTGACCCAAGCGGGCGTTTCCACTGTTCCAAGTCTTTAGCTAGCTGATTTCCAAAAAGCGTCGGGCTATTTTTGAAGCCCTGCGGTAGCACAGTCCATGTAAGCTGTGTTTTCCTTCCAGATTCTGGGTTTTCCCATTCGAATGCAAATAAAAGCTGGCTCTCTGGGCTCAAAGGCATGCAGAAAAATGCATCCCTTAGGTTCAAGACGGTAAACCATGCCGATTCAGGTACCACTTTAGTTAGACAAGTGTATGGATTTGCCACTACCGGATGCAAAGCCTCAACAATTCTGTTGATAGCTCTGAGGTCCTGCACTATGCGATAGCTACCATCCGGCTTCTTAACAGGTAATACTGGAGTGTTATACTCTGATTCACATTCTTTCAGCAGCCCATACTCAATAAACCGATCTATAGTTGGTAGGATCCCCTCCCTGTCCTCTATTCTAAGGGGCTACTGTTTGACTCTCACCGGTCGTGCTCCTTGTTGAGGCTTTATCACTATTGGGGAAGCATTTTTTGCTCTCCCCGGCACTCCCGAGGCCCAGACCCCCGGATAAATTTGGGCTTTAATCTCCTCAGGCACTCCTGTAGAAATGGGAGTTCCTATGAGGGCCAAACTTAGTATTTCAATTAGTTGATCTTCTCTTATCCGAAGTTCCATTTTCCCTTTTTTGAATTTAATTTCTGCTCCCAATTGCTCTAATAAATCTCGCCCTAACAGGGGTCTCGGCGAATTTGGCAGATATAAAAAGTTGTGTATCCCCAATTGTTTTCCCAATTTGAACTTAAGAGGTTTGAGAAAATATGCCTTTTCGCTCCGGCCAGTGGCTCCTGTTACTGTTATAAAATCAGTATCGATAGGGGTCAGAGCTTGATTTAAAACCGAATACGTTGCTCCTGTATCCACCAAAAATTCTATTCTTGTTGCTTTTTCCCTAGCCTTAGGGTAACCAGTGGATCCGCTAGGGTAGATTCCCCGGTCCCCGTCAATCTTCTTTATAATGGGCCTGAATTTTTACTTTTCGTCTTTTTGGGGACCCATTCTTCCAGTGCCCTCTCTGCTTACACCACGCACATTGATCTCTTTCTAATGGTTTCCTAAAATTCCCTGCTTTCGTTTCCCCCCCCATGTACTGCTACCACCAGTGCCCGTCTGTCCCTTATCCTCCTCCTCCCGGTTGTTAAACACTCTCCATGCCTCATCTAACAGAGTCTCTAGATTTCTGCTGTCTGTTGGTCTCAGTTTTTGCAGCTTCCTCCGGATATCGTTGGCAGACTGCCCTAAAAAGAGAGACACTAACTGCTGGATTCCTATCGCTGATCCAGGGTCCGAGGGGGTGTAGCGTCTCATTGCATCTCGTAATTTATCTAGAAACTCCGAGGGCCTCTCCTTCGGCCCTCGTCTTACAGCATACAGCATTGACCAGTTAATGGCTTTCGGGATAGCCCTCTCCATCCCTGTTATAATCCAATCTCTGTAAGTTTCTAGCGCCTCTGAATGAGTGGTCCTGTTTGGGTTCCAGTGAGGGTTCTGCAAAGGGAAGTGTTCTTTAATATACCTTCCTGAATCTTTCAGTTGGTCCGTGGCTATATTGTGAGCAGTTTTTAAAACCAGTTGTTTCTCAGTTTCTGTTAGGTGATCTAATAATAAATGGATATCACTCCAGTCAGGATTGTGCTGCTTTACCAGAAACCGAAAATGTCTAGTAACCCCTACGGGATCATTCCGATAATTCTTTGCCATACTTTTCCAGGTTTCTAAATCAAATGAGGAAAAAGAGACTTTTATCATTACGGGTAGGCCGTCCGGACCCATGGCTTCCCTTAAGGGTGCTTGAATCGCTGCTTGCTCTGTCCTTTTCCGAGTACGGGACGATACAGGGCTGTCAGGTGGGGTTTTGGATTCAGTTTTGGAATCAGCTTCAGTTTCTCTATCTTCTTGAGGAACCCTTACCCCCTCCCAACGGTCTTCTCTTGCTATAACCGGTGGTAAGTAAGTGTCAAGAAAATCGTCTTCTTTAGGATCCCGAATCTTTTCAGGCTTTGTGCATCTCTGCCCTATGCTACAGGCTGAACAACATCTTTTTATATTACCTTTCATTTCTCCTCTTCTTTCTTTCTCTAAGGCTAGTACCATCAGGTCTTGTGGAGGTAATAGCCCGCAGTCCCGTTGGTACTCTGGGTGGTTCCAAAGGGTGAAAAACATATCCGCATATGTGACTTCATCCCACTTTCCTTCCCTTCTGAGGAACAGCATTAATTGTAGTATAGTATTGTAATTAAGAGTCCCGTTAAGGGCCATTTCTCCTGATCATCTAATTTGTAAAGGGGCCACCTTTGATTACAATATTTAATTAAGGTTTTCTTGTCCACGCTGCCACCTGGTGAGCCCCCGATCTCCTTCCAGTGTGCTAAAATACACCCTAGGGTACTACTTTTCAGTATCTCACTTCCTTGATTTTTGCCCTTTTTATGTTCCCTTACCCCCTTAGTTCAGAGGCGATCCTGATCTCGGTGTGTCACTTAGGTGTTACCCCCCCTGCTGCCGCTGTCGCTACCTTTATGTCCAGGGGTAGGCTATGTCTCCACAGATTATTTGTTGCAACTCTCCCGCCCGCTCGATCTTTTCCCTCTCAGTCCAGCTACCACACTGTGGACACCAAAAATCGTCCTCCCGATCTACCCAAACCTCTGTATTACAAGCAAAGCACTTTAAGACAAAAATAGGATCACAAAAGTTATCCGAATGTCCAAGACACTGCCACTCAATATTCTCATTATTAGATTCACACAATGCTTCTGTACAGTCGTTCCTCTGTACGCTTCGTTCGTCTCCGGCCGCTCTCCTCGCGGAGAACACGGAACAGCGGATCGGAACTTCACACTCGCTCCGCAGCAGTGCCGCGTCTCAATCACTCAGTTCACTCATACAACAATTACAGACAATAACACGGTAGGGATACCTTATGACAAATACACTAAATAATCAACAATATTACAATTCCACACACTAACCCAAAAACCCACGGATCCCACACCATTAGCCCAAGCTTGAGCATACCCCGGGGCGAGTACACCGACTCTTTACCACGCGTAGGACGTCTCCTCACGACTTACAGGTCCCCCCCATGAAACCCTAAAACATACCTGGTCCGCAGGAGATGGTCCTTGTCTGTCCCCGCGGTGATCTGGATGAGTTGGGGAGTCCTTCCGAGAAATCTCGGGGGCGCCCAGAGGAGTCCCGTCCTCAGCAGGTCCCGCAGCCGGACAGAGGGGGTCCCATCTGGGGTGCCAAACTGATGCTCAAAAACAAACATCACAACTCGCAAAGAGTTATAAAGCAGGTATGTTTAGTGCAGCGCTGGGTGCAAGGGGGATTTCTCCGCCAAACTTGTACACCGGTTTGTGAAGCAAGCGTCCATTTATGGTGAAAAGCATACATATTCATTATGGTGGGCAGGTTGTTATAATTAAAGGCGTTACTTTTCTAATTATTTCCAAGAACCCATTATCAAAAATCTCCTCCCCTGTCCTGACCAGATGGACACCTTTCCCAGACAGTTAAGTTCCTTCTCAGCACCTCCTTAGCATGCAGCTGCTCCCGCTATCTTATACACAAAGCCACTTCTTTATCTTGGAATTCTGGGGCCCCGAGCTTCTGTTCTTTCCCAGACTGTAATACATCCGCACTAACAAACTGTAACCGTTCGTTTTCTGAATCAAAGGAGAGGCGATATCGGGAGAGCGCTCGGCGGCACTCGGAGGCGCGCTGTGGTACAGCTGAGAGATCCCGAGACCACCCAGAGGCACTCGCATGCGAAGGGTGGAGTGCGACGAGCTCTGCAGAGCGCCCGGCGGCACCCCGAGGAGCGGGATGAGCGTGCGTCGGGTCGACCGGACGCACAGCGACACCCGGAAGCTCACGGTGGTAGTGCGGCGAGCTCGGGAGAGCCCCGCAGCACCCCGAAGAGCGGGGTGAAGGATCGGTGTGGTCGGGAGGAGGCGGAGTGACAGACGGAGGCGCAGGGTGGTAGCGCGGCGAGCTTGGACAGTGCCCGGCGGCACCCCGAAGAGCGCGCTGAGGGCACGGGCGAGTCAGACGAGGACTCGTCGGCACCCCGAAGGGCGGGGGGAGCGGCTCGGGCAGGTGGGACGTGCGCCTGTCACCATCCCGAGGGGTGGGTTAAGGCTCGGCGGGATCGAATTGGCGCCCGACGGCACCCGGAGGGGTGGGATGAGGGTGCGTCGGGGTTGGGAGGATGCGCAGCGACACCCAGCAAGATTGGCAGAGCGCCCGGAGGCACCCTGCCGAGCGGGGTGTATATACGGCGCGGGCGGAAGGCGCACCGCGACACCCGGAGGAGCACGGTAGTAGCGCGGCGAGCTCGGGAGAGCCCCGCATCACCCTGAAGAGCGGGGTGATGAATCGGCGTGGTCGGGAGGACGCGCAGCAACACGCAGAGGCGCACGCTGGTACAACGGCGAGCTCGGACAAGGGTTCCAGAGCTCAAGACTCTGTAGGGTTCCAGAGGGGCTCGTAGGGTTCCGTCGAAATCTGAAGGGTTCCCTAGGGGCCCGTAGAGTCCCGTAGATTGCCGTAGGGGCCTGTAGGGTTGTGTAAGTGCCCGCAGGGGTTGGTAGGAGCTTGTAGGGTGCCATATGTTTCCGGAGGGTTGTGTAGGGTTCCGTAGGGGCCTGTGGTGTTCCCTAGGGCCCTGCAGAGTTTGTAGAGTTCCCGGTGGCACTCGCCGGCGCTGGTTGGTAGCGCGTCGAGCTCGGGGTAGCGCCTCGCAACACCCCGACTTGCGGGGTCAACGAGTGGCTATACCGGGAGAGCGCTCGGCGGCACTCGGAGGCGCGCTGGGGTACCGCGGCGAGATCCCGAGAGCACCCAGCGGCACTCGCATGCGCAGGGTGGAGCGCGAAGAGCTCGGGAGATCGTCCGGCGGCACCCCGAGGAGCGGGATGAGCGTGCGTCGGGTCGACAGGACGTACAGCGGCACCTGGAGGCGCACTTTGGTAGTGCGGCGAGCTCGGGAGAGCTCTCGGCGGCACTCGGAGGCGCGCGGTGGTACCGCTGCGAGCGCGGCTGATCTCCTGGCGGCACCCCGAGCACCGTGGTTAAGGTGACGCGCGGAAACTAACATTAGAACTCGCAGAGAGTTATAGAGCAGGTATGTTTATTGCAGCTCTGGGTGCAAGGGGGATTTCTCCGCCAAACTTGTACACCGGTTTGTGAAGCAAGCGTCCATTTATGGTGAAAAGCATACATATTCATTATGGTGTTCAGTTTGTTATAAATAAAGGCGTTACTATTGTAATTATTTGCAAGAGGTCATTACCAATAATCTCCTC
The DNA here is from genome assembly GCF_964106895.1 of Numenius arquata. Taxonomy (NCBI): domain Eukaryota; kingdom Metazoa; phylum Chordata; class Aves; order Charadriiformes; family Scolopacidae; genus Numenius; species Numenius arquata. Next base: position 22,704 of record NW_027415771.1, read on the forward strand.
CCCTGTCCTGACCAGATGAACACCTTTCCCAGATAGGTTCCTCCTCAGCACCTCCTTAGCATGCAGCTGCTCCCGCTATCTTATACACAAGGCCATTTCTTTATCTTGGAATGCTTTGACTCCGAGCTTTTGTTCTTTCCCAGGCTTTATTACATCAGCACTAACAACCTGTAACCGTTCGTTTTCTGAATCAATTCCCCCCTTTTCTTTCAACTTTGTAAATTCTTTTACAATCACTTTTAACATGTTCTCTCTCCCCATCTGATTTCTAAAATACTTCCCAGATTCCACTCGTTCACGGAGCTGATGCTTCTTCCATTGAATATATTTGTCTCTGGCCCCCCTGGTACAACACATAAGACATCTAATTAATGCATACACTAAATTCCTAACATAAGTATTGCTATTAGAAGGATAAACAGTCGCTTAAGCCAAGCAAAGTTAGGTAACCACGAGGTTAACTTTTCCAAAGATCAGAAAACCCGAATGTGGTGTCATCTTGCGCAGTCAAATGCAAAATCTGAGTTTTAGCTATGAGATTTTGTAAGTCTTTCTCTACTCTCCCATTCTGGTTTACATAGGAACAACAGCTTTGATTAATCACTGCACATAAGCCTACTTCTTTCCAGGTTAATAAGTCTAATGCCATTCTGTTTTGTCCCACCACATTTGCTAATGACTGGACTTCTTGTTGAAGTGCCTGTATAGCATTGATTGTAGATTTCTCAAGCACTTCTTTAGTGGCCGATATGTTCACAATTACATTTTCCTATTCACTGACGCCCAGGAACGGTATAAACCATCTTACAAAGCTGTGGAACCTTGTTCCCCTCGTCAGTAGAGGGTTTTCCACTCCCTGATTTCTCCTCCAAGGTGTTCTCAGCATTCCTGAGGGGATTTCAGACTGATTAAACACCGTATCCTGGCTAGTTAGGTAGCCTATCGTGCAAGTTTCCTTCCATCCTCCGGGCAGCTGTTTTCTACTATATCCACCTCCACACAACAACCAATACCCTTTAGGTAACTTACAGGGTCCAATAGTTGCCGTCAGATTCGCACCTAAAAATTTCCCCCCGGTACCGTCCATACTCCCAGGAATATCCTTCTCCTTCGGAAATACCACTGCTTTTATATGCAACTAGTTGTGTTTTGTCTCAAAAGTCAATATATGTTACTCTTATCCCTGTTAGATCCCAACTTCCCACATCAACAGTTGTCCTATTAACCCAGTACTTGCTCCATCCCCAAGTTGTTGTCTTATTCACCGACCCACTGTGTCTATGTTCCCCGTGTTACCAATGTTTCCAGATTTCGTGAATATGTATTCACATCCCGTGTCCCTCCCCCTGAAACACAAAGTCCTGGCATGTTGATGACTATTAATGTCATTAATGTCCATCTTTTCGTTGGAGGCGAAGTTTCAGGGGTCCGGCCTGTGTTGAAGTCCATTGGGGTTCTGGAGCCCTCTTGACGCGAGTCCAATGGATCCAAGGAGCTTGTTCCTTGATCTTTATGGCCGTGTGAGTGGTCAGCAGTACCTGGAAGGGACCTTCCCCCTTTGGCTTCAGTGGTGAATCTGTAAAAGACTTAACATATACACAGTCCCCAACTGTGATTTTCTGGCCTAGGGTGAACTTACGGGCCTTTTGGATGTTTATTACCACTGCTGCCACCGCTCGGAGACAGCTAGGCCACCCTTTACTTCCTCCGTCGAGCTGTTTGGAGAAGTATGCCACCGCCCTCCGATAGGGTCCCAAAGTCTGGGCTAGGACTCCTAAGGCCATTCCTTGCTTTTCATAGGAAAACAACCAGAAAGGTTTAGTAGTGTCAGGTAATCCCAGGGCAGGTGCTTCCATTAACCTCTTTTTTAATTGATGGAGGGCTTTGTCTGCCTCCCTATTCCATATAATATTCTTTGAGTCAGATTTTAATAACTCCTATAAAGGCTTTACCAAAAGTCCGTAGTTATATATCCAGAGACGACACCATCCTCTCATGTTCGAAGTTCCTTAGGCGTCTGTAGTCTAGGTGTCTGGCAGATGGCCTCCTTCCCCAGTGTCCGTTGTCCTGCGGTTATTTCATATCCCAGATAGTTCACTTGCTGCTGGGCTACCTGTGCTTTCTGTGAAGAAACTTTATAGCCATTAAGTCCAAGAAAATTTAACAGGCTCACAGTCCATTTTATGCATGTTTCTCTGGTGTCAGGGGCGAGTAATATATCGTCCACATACTGCAATACCACTCCTGACCCAAGCGGGCGTTTCCACTGTTCCAAGTCTTTAGCTAGCTGATTTCCAAAAAGCGTCGGGCTATTTTTGAAGCCCTGCGGTAGCACAGTCCATGTAAGCTGTGTTTTCCTTCCAGATTCTGGGTTTTCCCATTCGAATGCAAATAAAAGCTGGCTCTCTGGGCTCAAAGGCATGCAGAAAAATGCATCCCTTAGGTTCAAGACGGTAAACCATGCCGATTCAGGTACCACTTTAGTTAGACAAGTGTATGGATTTGCCACTACCGGATGCAAAGCCTCAACAATTCTGTTGATAGCTCTGAGGTCCTGCACTATGCGATAGCTACCATCCGGCTTCTTAACAGGTAATACTGGAGTGTTATACTCTGATTCACATTCTTTCAGCAGCCCATACTCAATAAACCGATCTATAGTTGGTAGGATCCCCTCCCTGTCCTCTATTCTAAGGGGCTACTGTTTGACTCTCACCGGTCGTGCTCCTTGTTGAGGCTTTATCACTATTGGGGAAGCATTTTTTGCTCTCCCCGGCACTCCCGAGGCCCAGACCCCCGGATAAATTTGGGCTTTAATCTCCTCAGGCACTCCTGTAGAAATGGGAGTTCCTATGAGGGCCAAACTTAGTATTTCAATTAGTTGATCTTCTCTTATCCGAAGTTCCATTTTCCCTTTTTTGAATTTAATTTCTGCTCCCAATTGCTCTAATAAATCTCGCCCTAACAGGGGTCTCGGCGAATTTGGCAGATATAAAAAGTTGTGTATCCCCAATTGTTTTCCCAATTTGAACTTAAGAGGTTTGAGAAAATATGCCTTTTCGCTCCGGCCAGTGGCTCCTGTTACTGTTATAAAATCAGTATCGATAGGGGTCAGAGCTTGATTTAAAACCGAATACGTTGCTCCTGTATCCACCAAAAATTCTATTCTTGTTGCTTTTTCCCTAGCCTTAGGGTAACCAGTGGATCCGCTAGGGTAGATTCCCCGGTCCCCGTCAATCTTCTTTATAATGGGCCTGAATTTTTACTTTTCGTCTTTTTGGGGACCCATTCTTCCAGTGCCCTCTCTGCTTACACCACGCACATTGATCTCTTTCTAATGGTTTCCTAAAATTCCCTGCTTTCGTTTCCCCCCTCCCATGTACTGCTACCACCAGTGCCCGTCTGTCCCTTATCCTCCTCCTCCCGGTTGTTAAACACTCTCCATGCCTCATCTAACAGAGTCTCTAGATTTCTGCTGTCTGTTGTTCTCAGTTTTTGCAGCTTCCTCCGGATATCGTTGGCAGACTGCCCTAAAAAGAGAGACACTAACTGCTGGATTCCTATCGCTGATCCAGGGTCCGAGGGGGTGTAGCGTCTCATTGCATCTCGTAATTTATCTAGAAACTCCGAGGGCCTCTCCTTCGGTCCTCGTCTTACAGCATACAGCATTGACCAGTTAATGGCTTTCGGGATAGCCCTCTCCATCCCTGTTATAATCCAATCTCTGTAAGTTTCTAGCGCCTCTGAATGAGTGGTCCTGTTTGGGTTCCAGTGAGGGTTCTGCAAAGGGAAGTGTTCTTTAATATACCTTCCTGAATCTTTCAGTTGGTCCGTGGCTATATTGTGAGCAGTTTTTAAAACCAGTTGTTTCTCAGTTTCTGTTAGGTGATCTAATAATAAATGGATATCACTCCAGTCAGGATTGTGCTGCTTTACCAGAAACCGAAAATGTCTAGTAACCCCTACGGGATCATTCCGATAATTCTTTGCCATACTTTTCCAGGTTTCTAAATCAAATGAGGAAAAAGAGACTTTTATCATTACGGGTAGGCCGTCCGGACCCATGGCTTCCCTTAAGGGTGCTTGAATCGCTGCTTGCTCTGTCCTTTTCCGAGTACGGGACGATACAGGGCTGTCAGGTGGGGTTTTGGATTCAGTTTTGGAATCAGCTTCAGTTTCTCTATCTTCTTGAGGAACCCTTACCCCCTCCCAACGGTCTTCTCTTGCTATAACCGGTGGTAAGTAAGTGTCAAGAAAATCGTCTTCTTTAGGATCCCGAATCTTTTCAGGCTTTGTGCATCTCTGCCCTATGCTACAGGCTGAACAACATCTTTTTATATTACCTTTCATTTCTCCTCTTCTTTCTTTCTCTAAGGCTAGTACCATCGGGTCTTGTGGAGGTAATAGCCCGCAGTCCCGTTGGTACTCTGGGTGGTTCCAAAGGGTGAAAAACATATCCGCATATGTGACTTCATCCCACTTTCCTTCCCTTCTGAGGAACAGCATTAATTGTAGTATAGTATTGTAATTAAGAGTCCCGTTAAGGGCCATTTCTCCTGATCATCTAATTTGTAAAGGGGCCACCTTTGATTACAATATTTAATTAAGGTTTTCTTGTCCACGCTGCCACCTGGTGAGCCCCCGATCTCCTTCCAGTGTGCTAAAATACACCCTAGGGTACTACTTTTCAGTATCTCACTTCCTTGATTTTTGCCCTTTTTATGTTCCCTTACCCCCTTAGTTCAGAGGCGATCCTGATCTCGGTGTGTCACTTAGGTGTTACCCCCCCTGCTGCCGCTGTCGCTACCTTTATGTCCAGGGGTAGGCTATGTCTCCACAGATTATTTGTTGCAACTCTCCCGCCCGCTCGATCTTTTCCCTCTCAGTCCAGCTACCACACTGTGGACACCAAAAATCGTCCTCCCGATCTACCCAAACCTCTGTATTACAAGCAAAGCACTTTAAGACAAAAATAGGATCACAAAAGTTATCCGAATGTCCAAGACACTGCCACTCAATATTCTCATTATTAGATTCACACAATGCTTCTGTACAGTCGTTCCTCTGTACGCTTCGTTCGTCTCCGGCCGCTCTCCTCGCGGAGAACACGGAACAGCGGATCGGAACTTCACACTCGCTCCGCAGCAGTGCCGCGTCTCAATCACTCAGTTCACTCATACAACAATTACAGACAATAACACGGTAGGGATACCTTATGACAAATACACTAAATAATCAACAATATTACAATTCCACACACTAACCCAAAAACCCACGGATCCCACACCATTAGCCCAAGCTTGAGCATACCCCGGGGCGAGTACACCGACTCTTTACCACGCGTAGGACGTCTCCTCACGACTTACAGGTCCCCCCCATGAAACCCTAAAACATACCTGGTCCGCAGGAGATGGTCCTTGTCTGTCCCCGCGGTGATCTGGATGAGTTGGGGAGTCCTTCCGAGAAATCTCGGGGGCGCCCAGAGGAGTCCCGTCCTCAGCAGGTCCCGCAGCCGGACAGAGGGGGTCCCATCTGGGGTGCCAAACTGATGCTCAAAAACAAACATCACAACTCGCAAAGAGTTATAAAGCAGGTATGTTTAGTGCAGCGCTGGGTGCAAGGGGGATTTCTCCGCCAAACTTGTACACCGGTTTGTGAAGCAAGCGTCCATTTATGGTGAAAAGCATACATATTCATTATGGTGGGCAGGTTGTTATAATTAAAGGCGTTACTTTTCTAATTATTTCCAAGAACCCATTATCAAAAATCTCCTCCCCTGTCCTGACCAGATGGACACCTTTCCCAGACAGTTAAGTTCCTTCTCAGCACCTCCTTAGCATGCAGCTGCTCCCGCTATCTTATACACAAAGCCACTTCTTTATCTTGGAATTCTGGGGCCCCGAGCTTCTGTTCTTTCCCAGACTGTAATACATCCGCACTAACAAACTGTAACCGTTCGTTTTCTGAATCAAAGGAGAGGCGATATCGGGAGAGCGCTCGGCGGCACTCGGAGGCGCGCTGTGGTACAGCTGAGAGATCCCGAGACCACCCAGAGGCACTCGCATGCGAAGGGTGGAGTGCGACGAGCTCTGCAGAGCGCCCGGCGGCACCCCGAGGAGCGGGATGAGCGTGCGTCGGGTCGACCGGACGCACAGCGACACCCGGAAGCTCACGGTGGTAGTGCGGCGAGCTCGGGAGAGCCCCGCAGCACCCCGAAGAGCGGGGTGAAGGATCGGCGTGGTCGGGAGGAGGCGGAGTGACAGACGGAGGCGCAGGGTGGTAGCGCGGCGAGCTTGGACAGTGCCCGGCGGCACCCCGAAGAGCGCGCTGAGGGCACGGGCGAGTCAGACGAGGACTCGTCGGCACCCCGAAGGGCGGGGGGAGCGGCTCGGGCAGGTGGGACGTGCGCCTGTCACCATCCCGAGGGGTGGGTTAAGGCTCGGCGGGATCGAATTGGCGCCCGACGGCACCCGGAGGGGTGGGATGAGGGTGCGTCGGGGTTGGGAGGATGCGCAGCGACACCCAGCAAGATTGGCAGAGCGCCCGGAGGCACCCTGCCGAGCGGGGTGTATATACGGCGCGGGCGGAAGGCGCACCGCGACACCCGGAGGAGCACGGTAGTAGCGCGGCGAGCTCGGGAGAGCCCCGCATCACCCTGAAGAGCGGGGTGATGAATCGGCGTGGTCGGGAGGACGCGCAGCAACACGCAGAGGCGCACGCTGGTACAACGGCGAGCTCGGACAAGGGTTCCAGAGCTCAAGACTCTGTAGGGTTCCAGAGGGGCTCGTAGGGTTCCGTCGAAATCTGAAGGGTTCCCTAGGGGCCCGTAGAGTCCCGTAGATTGCCGTAGGGGCCTGTAGGGTTGTGTAAGTGCCCGCAGGGGTTGGTAGGAGCTTGTAGGGTGCCATATGTTTCCGGAGGGTTGTGTAGGGTTCCGTAGGGGCCTGTGGTGTTCCCTAGGGCCCTGCAGAGTTTGTAGAGTTCCCGGTGGCACTCGCCGGCGCTGGTTGGTAGCGCGTCGAGCTCGGGGTAGCGCCTCGCAACACCCCGACTTGCGGGGTCAACGAGTGGCTATACCGGGAGAGCGCTCGGCGGCACTCGGAGGCGCGCTGGGGTACCGCGGCGAGATCCCGAGAGCACCCAGCGGCACTCGCATGCGCAGGGTGGAGCGCGAAGAGCTCGGGAGATCGTCCGGCGGCACCCCGAGGAGCGGGATGAGCGTGCGTCGGGTCGACAGGACGTACAGCGGCACCTGGAGGCGCACTTTGGTAGTGCGGCGAGCTCGGGAGAGCTCTCGGCGGCACTCGGAGGCGCGCGGTGGTACCGCTGCGAGCGCGGCTGATCTCCTGGCGGCACCCCGAGCACCGTGGTTAAGGTGACGCGCGGAAACTAACATTAGAACTCGCAGAGAGTTATAGAGCAGGTATGTTTATTGCAGCTCTGGGTGCAAGGGGGATTTCTCCGCCAAACTTGTACACCGGTTTGTGAAGCAAGCGTCCATTTATGGTGAAAAGCATACATATTCATTATGGTGTTCAGTTTGTTATAAATAAAGGCGTTACTATTGTAATTATTTGCAAGAGGTCATTACCAATAATCTCCTCCCCTGTCCTGACCAGATGAACACCTTTCCCAGATAGGTTCCTCCTCAGCACCTCCTTAGCATGCAGCTGCTCCCGCTATCTTATACACAAGGCCATTTCTTTATCTTGGAATGCTTTGACTCCGAGCTTTTGTTCTTTCCCAGGCTTTATTACATCAGCACTAACAACCTGTAACCGTTCGTTTTCTGAATCAATTCCCCCCTTTTCTTTCAACTTTGTAAATTCTTTTACAATCACTTTTAACATGTTCTCTCTCCCCATCTGATTTCTAAAATACTTCCCAGATTCCACTCGTTCACGGAGCTGATGCTTCTTCCATTGAATATATTTGTCTCTGGCCCCCCTGGTACAACACATAAGACATCTAATTAATGCATACACTAAATTCCTAACATAAGTATTGCTATTAGAAGGATAAACAGTCGCTTAAGCCAAGCAAAGTTAGGTAACCACGAGGTTAACTTTTCCAAAGATCAGAAAACCCGAATGTGGTGTCATCTTGCGCAGTCAAATGCAAAATCTGAGTTTTAGCTATGAGATTTTGTAAGTCTTTCTCTACTCTCCCATTCTGGTTTACATAGGAACAACAGCTTTGATTAATCACTGCACATAAGCCTACTTCTTTCCAGGTTAATAAGTCTAATGCCATTCTGTTTTGTCCCACCACATTTGCTAATGACTGGACTTCTTGTTGAAGTGCCTGTATAGCATTGATTGTAGATTTCTCAAGCACTTCTTTAGTGGCCGATATGTTCACAATTACATTTTCCTATTCACTGACGCCCAGGAACGGTATAAACCATCTTACAAAGCTGTGGAACCTTGTTCCCCTCGTCAGTAGAGGGTTTTCCACTCCCTGATTTCTCCTCCAAGGTGTTCTCAGCATTCCTGAGGGGATTTCAGACTGATTAAACACCGTATCCTGGCTAGTTAGGTAGCCTATCGTGCAAGTTTCCTTCCATCCTCCGGGCAGCTGTTTTCTACTATATCCACCTCCACACAACAACCAATACCCTTTAGGTAACTTACAGGGTCCAATAGTTGCCGTCAGATTCGCACCTAAAAATTTCCCCCCGGTACCGTCCATACTCCCAGGAATATCCTTCTCCTTCGGAAATACCACTGCTTTTATATGCAACTAGTTGTGTTTTGTCTCAAAAGTCAATATATGTTACTCTTATCCCTGTTAGATCCCAACTTCCCACATCAACAGTTGTCCTATTAACCCAGTACTTGCTCCATCCCCAAGTTGTTGTCTTATTCACCGACCCACTGTGTCTATGTTCCCCGTGTTACCAATGTTTCCAGATTTCGTGAATATGTATTCACATCCCGTGTCCCTCCCCCTGAAACACAAAGTCCTGGCATGTTGATGACTATTAATGTCATTAATGTCCATCTTTTCGTTGGAGGCGAAGTTTCAGGGGTCCGGCCTGTGTTGAAGTCCATTGGGGTTCTGGAGCCCTCTTGACGCGAGTCCAATGGATCCAAGGAGCTTGTTCCTTGATCTTTATGGCCGTGTGAGTGGTCAGCAGTACCTGGAAGGGACCTTCCCCCTTTGGCTTCAGTGGTGAATCTGTAAAAGACTTAACATATACATAGTCCCCAGGTTCGATCTCGTGTACTGGTCCATCCAGCCCATGAGCTCTTGTTCCCAGAACCAGTTTTTCTACCTCTCGGAGCTGTTTCTGTAAATTTATCAGGTAATCTGTTAGTATTTCATTCCCCAGCTCTGTGGATATTCCGTTTTGTACACTATATGGTCTCCCATAGAGTATTTCAAAGGGGCTCAAACCTTCTTTGGTTCTGGGTTTTGTTCTTATCCTGAGAAGGGCTAATGGTAGTGATTGAGGCCAGGCCAAGTTAGCTTCCTGGCCTAGTTTCACAATTTGCGTTTTGATCAAGTGATTCATCTTTTCTACTTGACCACTCGATCGTGGGTTGTATGGGGTGTGAAGTTGCCAGTCTATACCCAATAATCTGCTTACTTTCGAAACAACCCTTGCAGTGAAATGAGATCCTCGGTCCGAGGAAATTACTGCGGGAACCCCGAAACTTGGTATAATTTCATGCAACAATGCTTTGACCACTTCTCTTGTTTTGTTGGTTTACAGGGAAATGCCTCTGGCCATCCTGAAAAGGTATCAGTTAACACCAATAGGTATCGAAACCCCCCTTTTCTTGGAAGTTCTGAAAAATCAATTTGCCATTGTTGTCCCGGATAGTTTCCCTTCCCTATCTGGCCAAATTGGACTCTGGGGCCTGTCTTAGGGTTGTTCTGTAAACATACCTCACACTTCTGAGTGACTTGTTTGACAGTGGCATATAGATTACGAGCACATATTATCCTACTCAGGTATCTGTAAAGTGCCTCTGTTCCCCAATGGGATTTTCTATGTTCTGCCATGACCACTGCCCTTAATAACGAAAAAGGCACTATTATTTTTCCCTGTGGAGTTTTGGCCCATTTCCCTTCAATTTTCCCATTTAAGTCTTTGATCAATTTGTGATCATCCCTAGAATATTTAGGTTCGTCGTCAATTTGTATCTTACCATCTGGGACCAAGGATTGTGTTTCTGCATTACCCATTTCCGCTGCCCTTTTGGCTTCTCGGTCCGCCAGTGCGTTACCCAGTTCCACAGCGGTGTTCCCTTTTTGGTGAGCTTTGCAGTGCATGATAGCCACTTTGGCAGGCAGTAATACTGCATCTAAGAGTTTGAGAATTTCCTCAGCATGTTTGATGTGCTTCCCTTGTGTAGATAAGAGTCCTCTTCCTCTCCAGACCGCCCCGTGAGCATGCACTGCCCCGAAAGCATATTTAGACTCTGTAAATAAAAACTTACCCGTTTTCCTTTGGCCAATTCCAGGGCTCGGGTTAGTGCTATTTTCTCAGCCTTTTGGGGTGATGTATTTGGGGCCAGGGCTTTGGACTCTCTTACCTTCTCTGTAGTAGCCAGCTTTGCGTATCCCCTGTTGAATGAAGCTGCTCCCGTCGGTGAACCAGGAATCCTCTACATCCTCTAATGGTTCTTCTTTCAGGTCTGGTCGGCTGGAGTACACTGCCTCGATTGTTTCCAAGCAGTCGTGGGTCACTGATTCTCCTTCGGTTCCGCTGAGGAAAGAGGCTGGGTTGACAATATTAGTTACCGTTATAGCTATATCATCTTGCTCTATCAGGATAGCCTGGTACTTAAGAAACCTCTGAGGTGAAAGCCAATGCCCCCCTTTTACTTCCAGTACTGCTGAGACTGTATGTGATACCATAACTGTGATTTTCTGGCCTAGGGTGAACTTACGGGCCTCTTGGATGTTTATTACCACTGCTGCCACCGCTCGGAGACAGCTAGGCCACCCTTTACTTCCTCCGTCGAGCTGTTTGGAGAAGTATGCCACCGCCCTCCGATAGGGTCCCAAAGTCTGGGCTAGGACTCCTAAGGCCATTCCTTGCTTTTCATAGGAAAACAACCAGAAAGGTTTAGTAGTGTCAGGTAATCCCAGGGCAGGTGCTTCCATTAACCTCTTTTTTAATTGATGGAGGGCTTTGTCTGCCTCCCTATTCCATATAATATTCTTTGAGTCAGATTTTAATAACTCCTATAAAGGCTTTACCAAAAGTCCGTAGTTATATATCCAGAGACGACACCATCCTCTCATGTTCGAAGTTCCTTAGGCGTCTGTAGTCTAGGTGTCTGGCAGATGGCCTCCTTCCCCAGTGTCCGTTGTCCTGCGGTTATTTCATATCCCAGATAGTTCACTTGCTGCTGGGCTACCTGTGCTTTCTGTGAAGAAACTTTATAGCCATTAAGTCCAAGAAAATTTAACAGGCTCACAGTCCATTTTATGCATGTTTCTCTGGTGTCAGGGGCGAGTAATATATCGTCCACATACTGCAATACCACTCCTGACCCAAGCGGGCGTTTCCACTGTTCCAAGTCTTTAGCTAGCTGATTTCCAAAAAGCGTCGGGCTATTTTTGAAGCCCTGCGGTAGCACAGTCCATGTAAGCTGTGTTTTCCTTCCAGATTCTGGGTTTTCCCATTCGAATGCAAATAAAAGCTGGCTCTCTGGGCTCAAAGGCATGCAGAAAAATGCATCCCTTAGGTTCAAGACGGTAAACCATGCCGATTCAGGTACCACTTTAGTTAGACAAGTGTATGGATTTGCCACTACCGGATGCAAAGCCTCAACAATTCTGTTGATAGCTCTGAGGTCCTGCACTATGCGATAGCTACCATCCGGCTTCTTAACAGGTAATACTGGAGTGTTATACTCTGATTCACATTCTTTCAGCAGCCCATACTCAATAAACCGATCTATAGTTGGTAGGATCCCCTCCCTGTCCTCTATTCTAAGGGGCTACTGTTTGACTCTCACCGGTCGTGCTCCTTGTTGAGGCTTTATCACTATTGGGGAAGCATTTTTTGCTCTCCCCGGCACTCCCGAGGCCCAGACCCCCGGATAAATTTGGGCTTTAATCTCCTCAGGCACTCCTGTAGAAATGGGAGTTCCTATGAGGGCCAAACTTAGTATTTCAATTAGTTGATCTTCTCTTATCCGAAGTTCCATTTTCCCTTTTTTGAATTTAATTTCTGCTCCCAATTGCTCTAATAAATCTCGCCCTAACAGGGGTCTCGGCGAATTTGGCAGATATAAAAAGTTGTGTATCCCCAATTGTTTTCCCAATTTGAACTTAAGAGGTTTGAGAAAATATGCCTTTTCGCTCCGGCCAGTGGCTCCTGTTACTGTTATAAAATCAGTATCGATAGGGGTCAGAGCTTGATTTAAAACCGAATACGTTGCTCCTGTATCCACCAAAAATTCTATTCTTGTTGCTTTTTCCCTAGCCTTAGGGTAACCAGTGGATCCGCTAGGGTAGATTCCCCGGTCCCCGTCAATCTTCTTTATAATGGGCCTGAATTTTTACTTTTCGTCTTTTTGGGGACCCATTCTTCCAGTGCCCTCTCTGCTTACACCACGCACATTGATCTCTTTCTAATGGTTTCCTAAAATTCCCTGCTTTCGTTTCCCCCCCCATGTACTGCTACCACCAGTGCCCGTCTGTCCCTTATCCTCCTCCTCCCGGTTGTTAAACACTCTCCATGCCTCATCTAACAGAGTCTCTAGATTTCTGCTGTCTGTTGGTCTCAGTTTTTGCAGCTTCCTCCGGATATCGTTGGCAGACTGCCCTAAAAAGAGAGACACTAACTGCTGGATTCCTATCGCTGATCCAGGGTCCGAGGGGGTGTAGCGTCTCATTGCATCTCGTAATTTATCTAGAAACTCCGAGGGCCTCTCCTTCGGCCCTCGTCTTACAGCATACAGCATTGACCAGTTAATGGCTTTCGGGATAGCCCTCTCCATCCCTGTTATAATCCAATCTCTGTAAGTTTCTAGCGCCTCTGAATGAGTGGTCCTGTTTGGGTTCCAGTGAGGGTTCTGCAAAGGGAAGTGTTCTTTAATATACCTTCCTGAATCTTTCAGTTGGTCCGTGGCTATATTGTGAGCAGTTTTTAAAACCAGTTGTTTCTCAGTTTCTGTTAGGTGATCTAATAATAAATGGATATCACTCCAGTCAGGATTGTGCTGCTTTACCAGAAACCGAAAATGTCTAGTAACCCCTACGGGATCATTCCGATAATTCTTTGCCATACTTTTCCAGGTTTCTAAATCAAATGAGGAAAAAGAGACTTTTATCATTACGGGTAGGCCGTCCGGACCCATGGCTTCCCTTAAGGGTGCTTGAATCGCTGCTTGCTCTGTCCTTTTCCGAGTACGGGACGATACAGGGCTGTCAGGTGGGGTTTTGGATTCAGTTTTGGAATCAGCTTCAGTTTCTCTATCTTCTTGAGGAACCCTTACCCCCTCCCAACGGTCTTCTCTTGCTATAACCGGTGGTAAGTAAGTGTCAAGAAAATCGTCTTCTTTAGGATCCCGAATCTTTTCAGGCTTTGTGCATCTCTGCCCTATGCTACAGGCTGAACAACATCTTTTTATATTACCTTTCATTTCTCCTCTTCTTTCTTTCTCTAAGGCTAGTACCATCAGGTCTTGTGGAGGTAATAGCCCGCAGTCCCGTTGGTACTCTGGGTGGTTCCAAAGGGTGAAAAACATATCCGCATATGTGACTTCATCCCACTTTCCTTCCCTTCTGAGGAACAGCATTAATTGTAGTATAGTATTGTAATTAAGAGTCCCGTTAAGGGCCATTTCTCCTGATCATCTAATTTGTAAAGGGGCCACCTTTGATTACAATATTTAATTAAGGTTTTCTTGTCCACGCTGCCACCTGGTGAGCCCCCGATCTCCTTCCAGTGTGCTAAAATACACCCTAGGGTACTACTTTTCAGTATCTCACTTCCTTGATTTTTGCCCTTTTTATGTTCCCTTACCCCCTTAGTTCAGAGGCGATCCTGATCTCGGTGTGTCACTTAGGTGTTACCCCCCCTGCTGCCGCTGTCGCTACCTTTATGTCCAGGGGTAGGCTATGTCTCCACAGATTATTTGTTGCAACTCTCCCGCCCGCTCGATCTTTTCCCTCTCAGTCCAGCTACCACACTGTGGACACCAAAAATCGTCCTCCCGATCTACCCAAACCTCTGTATTACAAGCAAAGCACTTTAAGACAAAAATAGGATCACAAAAGTTATCCGAATGTCCAAGACACTGCCACTCAATATTCTCATTATTAGATTCACACAATGCTTCTGTACAGTCGTTCCTCTGTACGCTTCGTTCGTCTCCGGCCGCTCTCCTCGCGGAGAACACGGAACAGCGGATCGGAACTTCACACTCGCTCCGCAGCAGTGCCGCGTCTCAATCACTCAGTTCACTCATACAACAATTACAGACAATAACACGGTAGGGATACCTTATGACAAATACACTAAATAATCAACAATATTACAATTCCACACACTAACCCAAAAACCCACGGATCCCACACCATTAGCCCAAGCTTGAGCATACCCCGGGGCGAGTACACCGACTCTTTACCACGCGTAGGACGTCTCCTCACGACTTACAGGTCCCCCCCATGAAACCCTAAAACATACCTGGTCCGCAGGAGATGGTCCTTGTCTGTCCCCGCGGTGATCTGGATGAGTTGGGGAGTCCTTCCGAGAAATCTCGGGGGCGCCCAGAGGAGTCCCGTCCTCAGCAGGTCCCGCAGCCGGACAGAGGGGGTCCCATCTGGGGTGCCAAACTGATGCTCAAAAACAAACATCACAACTCGCAAAGAGTTATAAAGCAGGTATGTTTAGTGCAGCGCTGGGTGCAAGGGGGATTTCTCCGCCAAACTTGTACACCGGTTTGTGAAGCAAGCGTCCATTTATGGTGAAAAGCATACATATTCATTATGGTGGGCAGGTTGTTATAATTAAAGGCGTTACTTTTCTAATTATTTCCAAGAACCCATTATCAAAAATCTCCTCCCCTGTCCTGACCAGATGGACACCTTTCCCAGACAGTTAAGTTCCTTCTCAGCACCTCCTTAGCATGCAGCTGCTCCCGCTATCTTATACACAAAGCCACTTCTTTATCTTGGAATTCTGGGGCCCCGAGCTTCTGTTCTTTCCCAGACTGTAATACATCCGCACTAACAAACTGTAACCGTTCGTTTTCTGAATCAAAGGAGAGGCGATATCGGGAGAGCGCTCGGCGGCACTCGGAGGCGCGCTGTGGTACAGCTGAGAGATCCCGAGACCACCCAGAGGCACTCGCATGCGAAGGGTGGAGTGCGACGAGCTCTGCAGAGCGCCCGGCGGCACCCCGAGGAGCGGGATGAGCGTGCGTCGGGTCGACCGGACGCACAGCGACACCCGGAAGCTCACGGTGGTAGTGCGGCGAGCTCGGGAGAGCCCCGCAGCACCCCGAAGAGCGGGGTGAAGGATCGGCGTGGTCGGGAGGAGGCGGAGTGACAGACGGAGGCGCAGGGTGGTAGCGCGGCGAGCTTGGACAGTGCCCGGCGGCACCCCGAAGAGCGCGCTGAGGGCACGGGCGAGTCAGACGAGGACTCGTCGGCACCCCGAAGGGCGGGGGGAGCGGCTCGGGCAGGTGGGACGTGCGCCTGTCACCATCCCGAGGGGTGGGTTAAGGCTCGGCGGGATCGAATTGGCGCCCGACGGCACCCGGAGGGGTGGGATGAGGGTGCGTCGGGGTTGGGAGGATGCGCAGCGACACCCAGCAAGATTGGCAGAGCGCCCGGAGGCACCCTGCCGAGCGGGGTGTATATACGGCGCGGGCGGAAGGCGCACCGCGACACCCGGAGGAGCACGGTAGTAGCGCGGCGAGCTCGGGAGAGCCCCGCATCACCCTGAAGAGCGGGGTGATGAATCGGCGTGGTCGGGAGGACGCGCAGCAACACGCAGAGGCGCACGCTGGTACAACGGCGAGCTCGGACAAGGGTTCCAGAGCTCAAGACTCTGTAGGGTTCCAGAGGGGCTCGTAGGGTTCCGTCGAAATCTGAAGGGTTCCCTAGGGGCCCGTAGAGTCCCGTAGATTGCCGTAGGGGCCTGTAGGGTTGTGTAAGTGCCCGCAGGGGTTGGTAGGAGCTTGTAGGGTGCCATATGTTTCCGGAGGGTTGTGTAGGGTTCCGTAGGGGCCTGTGGTGTTCCCTAGGGCCCTGCAGAGTTTGTAGAGTTCCCGGTGGCACTCGCCGGCGCTGGTTGGTAGCGCGTCGAGCTCGGGGTAGCGCCTCGCAACACCCCGACTTGCGGGGTCAACGAGTGGCTATACCGGGAGAGCGCTCGGCGGCACTCGGAGGCGCGCTGGGGTACCGCGGCGAGATCCCGAGAGCACCCAGCGGCACTCGCATGCGCAGGGTGGAGCGCGAAGAGCTCGGGAGATCGTCCGGCGGCACCCCGAGGAGCGGGATGAGCGTGCGTCGGGTCGACAGGACGTACAGCGGCACCTGGAGGCGCACTTTGGTAGTGCGGCGAGCTCGGGAGAGCTCTCGGCGGCACTCGGAGGCGCGCGGTGGTACCGCTGCGAGCGCGGCTGATCTCCTGGCGGCACCCCGAGCACCGTGGTTAAGGTGACGCGCGGAAACTAACATTAGAACTCGCAGAGAGTTATAGAGCAGGTATGTTTATTGCAGCTCTGGGTGCAAGGGGGATTTCTCCGCCAAACTTGTACACCGGTTTGTGAAGCAAGCGTCCATTTATGGTGAAAAGCATACATATTCATTATGGTGTTCAGTTTGTTATAAATAAAGGCGTTACTATTGTAATTATTTGCAAGAGGTCATTACCAATAATCTCCTCCCCTGTCCTGACCAGATGAACACCTTTCCCAGATAGGTTCCTCCTCAGCACCTCCTTAGCATGCAGCTGCTCCCGCTATCTTATACACAAGGCCATTTCTTTATCTTGGAATGCTTTGACTCCGAGCTTTTGTTCTTTCCCAGGCTTTATTACATCAGCACTAACAACCTGTAACCGTTCGTTTTCTGAATCAATTCCCCCCTTTTCTTTCAACTTTGTAAATTCTTTTACAATCACTTTTAACATGTTCTCTCTCCCCATCTGATTTCTAAAATACTTCCCAGATTCCACTCGTTCACGGAGCTGATGCTTCTTCCATTGAATATATTTGTCTCTGGCCCCCCTGGTACAACACATAAGACATCTAATTAATGCATACACTAAATTCCTAACATAAGTATTGCTATTAGAAGGATAAACAGTCGCTTAAGCCAAGCAAAGTTAGGTAACCACGAGGTTAACTTTTCCAAAGATCAGAAAACCCGAATGTGGTGTCATCTTGCGCAGTCAAATGCAAAATCTGAGTTTTAGCTATGAGATTTTGTAAGTCTTTCTCTACTCTCCCATTCTGGTTTACATAGGAACAACAGCTTTGATTAATCACTGCACATAAGCCTACTTCTTTCCAGGTTAATAAGTCTAATGCCATTCTGTTTTGTCCCACCACATTTGCTAATGACTGGACTTCTTGTTGAAGTGCCTGTATAGCATTGATTGTAGATTTCTCAAGCACTTCTTTAGTGGCCGATATGTTCACAATTACATTTTCCTATTCACTGACGCCCAGGAACGGTATAAACCATCTTACAAAGCTGTGGAACCTTGTTCCCCTCGTCAGTAGAGGGTTTTCCACTCCCTGATTTCTCCTCCAAGGTGTTCTCAGCATTCCTGAGGGGATTTCAGACTGATTAAACACCGTATCCTGGCTAGTTAGGTAGCCTATCGTGCAAGTTTCCTTCCATCCTCCGGGCAGCTGTTTTCTACTATATCCACCTCCACACAACAACCAATACCCTTTAGGTAACTTACAGGGTCCAATAGTTGCCGTCAGATTCGCACCTAAAAATTTCCCCCCGGTACCGTCCATACTCCCAGGAATATCCTTCTCCTTCGGAAATACCACTGCTTTTATATGCAACTAGTTGTGTTTTGTCTCAAAAGTCAATATATGTTACTCTTATCCCTGTTAGATCCCAACTTCCCACATCAACAGTTGTCCTATTAACCCAGTACTTGCTCCATCCCCAAGTTGTTGTCTTATTCACCGACCCACTGTGTCTATGTTCCCCGTGTTACCAATGTTTCCAGATTTCGTGAATATGTATTCACATCCCGTGTCCCTCCCCCTGAAACACAAAGTCCTGGCATGTTGATGACTATTAATGTCATTAATGTCCATCTTTTCGTTGGAGGCGAAGTTTCAGGGGTCCGGCCTGTGTTGAAGTCCATTGGGGTTCTGGAGCCCTCTTGACGCGAGTCCAATGGATCCAAGGAGCTTGTTCCTTGATCTTTATGGCCGTGTGAGTGGTCAGCAGTACCTGGAAGGGACCTTCCCCCTTTGGCTTCAGTGGTGAATCTGTAAAAGACTTAACATATACACAGTCCCCAACTGTGATTTTCTGGCCTAGGGTGAACTTACGGGCCTTTTGGATGTTTATTACCACTGCTGCCACCGCTCGGAGACAGCTAGGCCACCCTTTACTTCCTCCGTCGAGCTGTTTGGAGAAGTATGCCACCGCCCTCCGATAGGGTCCCAAAGTCTGGGCTAGGACTCCTAAGGCCATTCCTTGCTTTTCATAGGAAAACAACCAGAAAGGTTTAGTAGTGTCAGGTAATCCCAGGGCAGGTGCTTCCATTAACCTCTTTTTTAATTGATGGAGGGCTTTGTCTGCCTCCCTATTCCATATAATATTCTTTGAGTCAGATTTTAATAACTCCTATAAAGGCTTTACCAAAAGTCCGTAGTTATATATCCAGAGACGACACCATCCTCTCATGTTCGAAGTTCCTTAGGCGTCTGTAGTCTAGGTGTCTGGCAGATGGCCTCCTTCCCCAGTGTCCGTTGTCCTGCGGTTATTTCATATCCCAGATAGTTCACTTGCTGCTGGGCTACCTGTGCTTTCTGTGAAGAAACTTTATAGCCATTAAGTCCAAGAAAATTTAACAGGCTCACAGTCCATTTTATGCATGTTTCTCTGGTGTCAGGGGCGAGTAATATATCGTCCACATACTGCAATACCACTCCTGACCCAAGCGGGCGTTTCCACTGTTCCAAGTCTTTAGCTAGCTGATTTCCAAAAAGCGTCGGGCTATTTTTGAAGCCCTGCGGTAGCACAGTCCATGTAAGCTGTGTTTTCCTTCCAGATTCTGGGTTTTCCCATTCGAATGCAAATAAAAGCTGGCTCTCTGGGCTCAAAGGCATGCAGAAAAATGCATCCCTTAGGTTCAAGACGGTAAACCATGCCGATTCAGGTACCACTTTAGTTAGACAAGTGTATGGATTTGCCACTACCGGATGCAAAGCCTCAACAATTCTGTTGATAGCTCTGAGGTCCTGCACTATGCGATAGCTACCATCCGGCTTCTTAACAGGTAATACTGGAGTGTTATACTCTGATTCACATTCTTTCAGCAGCCCATACTCAATAAACCGATCTATAGTTGGTAGGATCCCCTCCCTGTCCTCTATTCTAAGGGGCTACTGTTTGACTCTCACCGGTCGTGCTCCTTGTTGAGGCTTTATCACTATTGGGGAAGCATTTTTTGCTCTCCCCGGCACTCCCGAGGCCCAGACCCCCGGATAAATTTGGGCTTTAATCTCCTCAGGCACTCCTGTAGAAATGGGAGTTCCTATGAGGGCCAAACTTAGTATTTCAATTAGTTGATCTTCTCTTATCCGAAGTTCCATTTTCCCTTTTTTGAATTTAATTTCTGCTCCCAATTGCTCTAATAAATCTCGCCCTAACAGGGGTCTCGGCGAATTTGGCAGATATAAAAAGTTGTGTATCCCCAATTGTTTTCCCAATTTGAACTTAAGAGGTTTGAGAAAATATGCCTTTTCGCTCCGGCCAGTGGCTCCTGTTACTGTTATAAAATCAGTATCGATAGGGGTCAGAGCTTGATTTAAAACCGAATACGTTGCTCCTGTATCCACCAAAAATTCTATTCTTGTTGCTTTTTCCCTAGCCTTAGGGTAACCAGTGGATCCGCTAGGGTAGATTCCCCGGTCCCCGTCAATCTTCTTTATAATGGGCCTGAATTTTTACTTTTCGTCTTTTTGGGGACCCATTCTTCCAGTGCCCTCTCTGCTTACACCACGCACATTGATCTCTTTCTAATGGTTTCCTAAAATTCCCTGCTTTCGTTTCCCCCCTCCCATGTACTGCTACCACCAGTGCCCGTCTGTCCCTTATCCTCCTCCTCCCGGTTGTTAAACACTCTCCATGCCTCATCTAACAGAGTCTCTAGATTTCTGCTGTCTGTTGTTCTCAGTTTTTGCAGCTTCCTCCGGATATCGTTGGCAGACTGCCCTAAAAAGAGAGACACTAACTGCTGGATTCCTATCGCTGATCCAGGGTCCGAGGGGGTGTAGCGTCTCATTGCATCTCGTAATTTATCTAGAAACTCCGAGGGCCTCTCCTTCGGTCCTCGTCTTACAGCATACAGCATTGACCAGTTAATGGCTTTCGGGATAGCCCTCTCCATCCCTGTTATAATCCAATCTCTGTAAGTTTCTAGCGCCTCTGAATGAGTGGTCCTGTTTGGGTTCCAGTGAGGGTTCTGCAAAGGGAAGTGTTCTTTAATATACCTTCCTGAATCTTTCAGTTGGTCCGTGGCTATATTGTGAGCAGTTTTTAAAACCAGTTGTTTCTCAGTTTCTGTTAGGTGATCTAATAATAAATGGATATCACTCCAGTCAGGATTGTGCTGCTTTACCAGAAACCGAAAATGTCTAGTAACCCCTACGGGATCATTCCGATAATTCTTTGCCATACTTTTCCAGGTTTCTAAATCAAATGAGGAAAAAGAGACTTTTATCATTACGGGTAGGCCGTCCGGACCCATGGCTTCCCTTAAGGGTGCTTGAATCGCTGCTTGCTCTGTCCTTTTCCGAGTACGGGACGATACAGGGCTGTCAGGTGGGGTTTTGGATTCAGTTTTGGAATCAGCTTCAGTTTCTCTATCTTCTTGAGGAACCCTTACCCCCTCCCAACGGTCTTCTCTTGCTATAACCGGTGGTAAGTAAGTGTCAAGAAAATCGTCTTCTTTAGGATCCCGAATCTTTTCAGGCTTTGTGCATCTCTGCCCTATGCTACAGGCTGAACAACATCTTTTTATATTACCTTTCATTTCTCCTCTTCTTTCTTTCTCTAAGGCTAGTACCATCGGGTCTTGTGGAGGTAATAGCCCGCAGTCCCGTTGGTACTCTGGGTGGTTCCAAAGGGTGAAAAACATATCCGCATATGTGACTTCATCCCACTTTCCTTCCCTTCTGAGGAACAGCATTAATTGTAGTATAGTATTGTAATTAAGAGTCCCGTTAAGGGCCATTTCTCCTGATCATCTAATTTGTAAAGGGGCCACCTTTGATTACAATATTTAATTAAGGTTTTCTTGTCCACGCTGCCACCTGGTGAGCCCCCGATCTCCTTCCAGTGTGCTAAAATACACCCTAGGGTACTACTTTTCAGTATCTCACTTCCTTGATTTTTGCCCTTTTTATGTTCCCTTACCCCCTTAGTTCAGAGGCGATCCTGATCTCGGTGTGTCACTTAGGTGTTACCCCCCCTGCTGCCGCTGTCGCTACCTTTATGTCCAGGGGTAGGCTATGTCTCCACAGATTATTTGTTGCAACTCTCCCGCCCGCTCGATCTTTTCCCACTCAGTCCAGCTACCACACTGTGGACACCAAAAATCGTCCTCCCGATCTACCCAAACCTCTGTATTACAAGCAAAGCACTTTAAGACAAAAATAGGATCACAAAAGTTATCCGAATGTCCAAGACACTGCCACTCAATATTCTCATTATTAGATTCACACAATGCTTCTGTACAGTCGTTCCTCTGTACGCTTCGTTCGTCTCCGGCCGCTCTCCTCGCGGAGAACACGGAACAGCGGATCGGAACTTCACACTCGCTCCGCAGCAGTGCCGCGTCTCAATCACTCAGTTCACTCATACAACAATTACAGACAATAACACGGTAGGGATACCTTATGACAAATACACTAAATAATCAACAATATTACAATTCCACACACTAACCCAAAAACCCACGGATCCCACACCATTAGCCCAAGCTTGAGCATACCCCGGGGCGAGTACACCGACTCTTTACCACGCGTAGGACGTCTCCTCACGACTTACAGGTCCCCCCCATGAAACCCTAAAACATACCTGGTCCGCAGGAGATGGTCCTTGTCTGTCCCCGCGGTGATCTGGATGAGTTGGGGAGTCCTTCCGAGAAATCTCGGGGGCGCCCAGAGGAGTCCCGTCCTCAGCAGGTCCCGCAGCCGGACAGAGGGGGTCCCATCTGGGGTGCCAAACTGATGCTCAAAAACAAACATCACAACTCGCAAAGAGTTATAAAGCAGGTATGTTTAGTGCAGCGCTGGGTGCAAGGGGGATTTCTCCGCCAAACTTGTACACCGGTTTGTGAAGCAAGCGTCCATTTATGGTGAAAAGCATACATATTCATTATGGTGGGCAGGTTGTTATAATTAAAGGCGTTACTTTTCTAATTATTTCCAAGAACCCATTATCAAAAATCTCCTCCCCTGTCCTGACCAGATGGACACCTTTCCCAGACAGTTAAGTTCCTTCTCAGCACCTCCTTAGCATGCAGCTGCTCCCGCTATCTTATACACAAAGCCACTTCTTTATCTTGGAATTCTGGGGCCCCGAGCTTCTGTTCTTTCCCAGACTGTAATACATCCGCACTAACAAACTGTAACCGTTCGTTTTCTGAATCAAAGGAGAGGCGATATCGGGAGAGCGCTCGGCGGCACTCGGAGGCGCGCGGTGGTACCGCTGCGAGCGCGGCTGATCTCCTGGCGGCACCCCGAGCACCGTGGTGAAAGTGACGCGCGGAAACTAACATTAGAACTCGCAGAGAGTTATAGAGCAGGTATGTTTATTGCAGCTCTGGGTGCAAGGGGGATTTCTCCGCCAAACTTGTACACCGGTTTGTGAAGCAAGCGTCCATTTATGGTGAAAAGCATACATATTCATTATGGTGTTCAGTTTGTTATAAATAAAGGCGTTACTATTGTAATTATTTGCAAGAGGTCATTACCAATAATCTCCTCCCCTGTCCTGACCAGATGAACACCTTTCCCAGATAGGTTCCTCCTCAGCACCTCCTTAGCATGCAGCTGCTCCCGCTCTCTTATACACAAGGCCATTTCTTTATCTTGGAATGCTTTGACTCCGAGCTTTTGTTCTTTCCCAGGCTTTATTACATCAGCACTAACAACCTGTAACCGTTCGTTTTCTGAATCAATTCCCCCCTTTTCTTTCAACTTTGTAAATTCTTTTACAATCACTTTTAACATGTTCTCTCTCCCCATCTGATTTCTAAAATACTTCCCAGATTCCACTCGTTCACGGAGCTGATGCTTCTTCCATTGAATATATTTGTCTCTGGCCCCCCTGGTACAACACATAAGACATCTAATTAATGCATACACTAAATTCCTAACATAAGTATTGCTATTAGAAGGATAAACAGTCGCTTAAGCCAAGCAAAGTTAGGTAACCACGAGGTTAACTTTTCCAAAGATCAGAAAACCCGAATGTGGTGTCATCTTGCGCAGTCAAATGCAAAATCTGAGTTTTAGCTATGAGATTTTGTAAGTCTTTCTCTACTCTCCCATTCTGGTTTACATATGAACAACAGCTTTGATTAATCACTGCACATAAGCCTACTTCTTTCCAGGTTAATAAGTCTAATGCCATTCTGTTTTGTCCCACCACATTTGCTAATGACTGGACTTCTTGTTGAAGTGCCTGTATAGCATTGATTGTAGATTTCTCAAGCACTTCTTTAGTGGCCGATATGTTCACAATTACATTTTCCTATTCACTGACGCCCAGGAACGGTATAAACCATCTTACAAAGCTGTGGAACCTTGTTCCCCTCGTCAGTAGAGGGTTTTCCACTCCCTGATTTCTCCTCCAAGGTGTTCTCAGCATTCCTGAGGGGATTTCAGACTGATTAAACACCGTATCCTGGCTAGTTAGGTAGCCTATCGTGCAAGTTTCCTTCCATCCTCCGGGCAGCTGTTTTCTACTATATCCACCTCCACACAACAACCAATACCCTTTAGGTAACTTACAGGGTCCAATAGTTGCCGTCAGATTCGCACCTAAAAATTTCCCCCCGGTACCGTCCATACTCCCAGGAATATCCTTCTCCTTCGGAAATACCACTGCTTTTATATGCAACTAGTTGTGTTTTGTCTCAAAAGTCAATATATGTTATTCTTATCCCTGTTAGATCCCAACTTCCCACATCAACAGTTGTCCTATTAACCCAGTACTTGCTCCATCCCCAAGTTGTTGTCTTATTCACCGACCCACTGTGTCTATGTTCCCCGTGTTACCAATGTTTCCAGATTTCGTGAATATGTATTCACATCCCGTGTCCCTCCCCCTGAAACACAAAGTCCTGGCATGTTGATGACTATTAATGTCATTAATGTCCATCTTTTCGTTGGAGGCGAAGTTTCAGGGGTCCGGCCTGTGTTGAAGTCCATTGGGGTTCTGGAGCCCTCTTGACGCGAGTCCAATGGATCCAAGGAGCTTGTTCCTTGATCTTTATGGCCGTGTGAGTGGTCAGCAGTACCTGGAAGGGACCTTCCCCCTTTGGCTTCAGTGGTGAATCTGTAAAAGACTTAACATATACATAGTCCCCAGGTTCGATCTCGTGTACTGGTCCATCCAGCCCACGAGCTCTTATTTCCAGAACCAGTTTTTCTACCTCTCGGAGCTGTTTCTGTAAATTTATCAGGTAATCTGTTAGTATTTCATTCCCCAGCTCTGTGGATATTCCGTTTTGTACACTATATGGTCTCCCATAGAGTATTTCAAAGGGGCTCAAACCTTCTTTGGTTCTGGGTTTTGTTCTTATCCTGAGAAGGGCTAATGGTAGTGATTGAGGCCAGGCCAAGTTAGCTTCCTGGCCTAGTTTCACAATTTGCGTTTTGATCAAGTGATTCATCTTTTCTACTTGACCACTCGATCGTGGGTTGTATGGGGTGTGAAGTTGCCAGTCTATACCCAATAATCTGCTTACTTTCGAAACAACCCTTGCAGTGAAATGAGATCCTCGGTCCGAGGAAATTACTGCGGGAACCCCGAACCTTGGTATAATTTCATGCAACAATGCTTTGACCACTTCTCTTGTTTTGTTGGTTTACAGGGAAATGCCTCTGGCCATCCTGAAAAGGTATCAGTTAACACCAATAGGTATCGAAACCCCCCTTTTCTTGGAAGTTCTGAAAAATCAATTTGCCATTGTTGTCCCGGATAGTTTCCCTTCCCTATCTGGCCAAATTGGACTCTGGGGCCTGTCTTAGGGTTGTTCTGTAAACATACCTCACACTTCTGAGTGACTTGTTTGACAGTGGCATATAGATTACGAGCACATATTATCCTACTCAGGTATCTGTAAAGTGCCTCTGTTCCCCAATGGGATTTTCTATGTTCTGCCATGACCACTGCCCTTAATAACGAAAAAGGCACTATTATTTTTCCCTGTGGAGTTTTGGCCCATTTCCCTTCAATTTTCCCATTTAAGTCTTTGATCAATTTGTGATCATCCCTAGAATATTTAGGTTCGTCGTCAATTTGTATCTTACCATCTGGGACCAAGGATTGTGTTTCTGCCTTACCCATTTCCGCTGCTCTTTTGGCTTCTCGGTCCGCCAGTGCGTTACCCAGTTCCACAGCGGTGTTCCCTTTTTGGTGAGCTTTGCAGTGCATGATAGCCACTTTGGCAGGCAGTAATACTGCATCTAAGAGTTTGAGAATTTCCTCAGCATGTTTGATGTGCTTCCCTTGTGTAGATAAGAGTCCTCTTCCTCTCCAGACCGCCCCGTGAGCATGCACTGCCCCGAAAGCATATTTAGACTCTGTAAATAAAAACTTACCCGTTTTCCTTTGGCCAATTCCAGGGCTCGGGTTAGTGCTATTTTCTCAGCCTTTTGGGGTGATGTATTTGGGGCCAGGGCTTTGGACTCTCTTACCTTCTCTGTAGTAGCCAGCTTTGCGTATCCCCTGTTGAATGAAGCTGCTCCCGTCGGTGAACCAGGAATCCTCTACATCCTCTAATGGTTCTTCTTTCAGGTCTGGTCGGCTGGAGTACACTGCCTCGATTGTTTCCAAGCAGTCGTGGGTCACTGATTCTCCTTCGGTTCCGCTGAGGAAAGAGGCTGGGTTGACAATATTAGTTACCGTTATAGCTATATCATCTTGCTCTATCAGGATAGCCTGGTACTTAAGAAACCTCTGAGGTGAAAGCCAATGCCCCCCTTTTACTTCCAGTACTGCTGAGACTGTATGTGATACCATAACTGTGATTTTCTGGCCTAGGGTGAACTTACGGGCCTTTTGGATGTTTATTACCACTGCTGCCACCGCTCGGAGACAGCTAGGCCACCCTTTACTTCCTCCGTCGAGCTGTTTGGAGAAGTATGCCACCGCCCTCCGATAGGGTCCCAAAGTCTGGGCTAGGACTCCTAAGGCCATTCCTTGCTTTTCATAGGAAAACAACCAGAAAGGTTTAGTAGTGTCAGGTAATCCCAGGGCAGGTGCTTCCATTAACCTCTTTTTTAATTGATGGAGGGCTTTGTCTGCCTCCCTATTCCATATAATATTCTTTGAGTCAGATTTTAATAACTCCTATAAAGGCTTTACCAAAAGTCCGTAGTTATATATCCAGAGACGACACCATCCTCTCATGTTCGAAGTTCCTTAGGCGTCTGTAGTCTAGGTGTCTGGCAGATGGCCTCCTTCCCCAGTGTCCGTTGTCCTGCGGTTATTTCATATCCCAGATAGTTCACTTGCTGCTGGGCTACCTGTGCTTTCTGTGAAGAAACTTTATAGCCATTAAGTCCAAGAAAATTTAACAGGCTCACAGTCCATTTTATGCATGTTTCTCTGGTGTCAGGGGCGAGTAATATATCGTCCACATACTGCAATACCACTCCTGACCCAAGCGGGCGTTTCCACTGTTCCAAGTCTTTAGCTAGCTGATTTCCAAAAAGCGTCGGGCTATTTTTGAAGCCCTGCGGTAGCACAGTCCATGTAAGCTGTGTTTTCCTTCCAGATTCTGGGTTTTCCCATTCGAATGCAAATAAAAGCTGGCTCTCTGGGCTCAAAGGCATGCAGAAAAATGCATCCTTTAGGTTCAAGACGGTAAACCATGCCGATTCAGGTACCACTTTAGTTAGCCAAGTGTATGGATTTGCCACTACCGGATGCAAAGCCTCAACAATTCTGTTGATAGCTCTGAGGTCCTGCACTATGCGATAGCTACCATCCGGCTTCTTAACAGGTAATACTGGAGTGTTATACTCTGATTCACATTCTTTCAGCAGCCCATACTCAATAAACCGATCTATAGTTGGTAGGATCCCCTCCCTGTCCTCTATTCTAAGGGGCTACTGTTTGACTCTCACCGGTCGTGCTCCTTGTTGAGGCTTTATCACTATTGGGGAAGCATTTTTTGCTCTCCCCGGCACTCCCGAGGCCCAGACCCCCGGATAAATTTGGGCTTTAATCTCCTCAGGCACTCCTGTAGAAATGGGAGTTCCTATGAGGGCCAAACTTAGTATTTCAATTAGTTGATCTTCTCTTATCCGAAGTTCCATTTTCCCTTTTTTGAATTTAATTTCTGCTCCCAATTGCTCTAATAAATCTCGCCCTAACAGGGGTCTCGGCGAATTTGGCAGATATAAAAAGTTGTGTATCCCCAATTGTTTTCCCAATTTGAACTTAAGAGGTTTGAGAAAATATGCCTTTTCGCTCCGGCCAGTGGCTCCTGTTACTGTTATAAAATCAGTATCGATAGGGGTCAGAGCTTGATTTAAAACCGAATACGTTGCTCCTGTATCCACCAAAAATTCTATTCTTGTTGCTTTTTCCCTAGCCTTAGGGTAACCAGTGGATCCGCTAGGGTAGATTCCCCGGTCCCCGTCAATCTTCTTTATAATGGGCCTGAATTTTTACTTTTCGTCTTTTTGGGGACCCATTCTTCCAGTGCCCTCTCTGCTTACACCACGCACATTGATCTCTTTCTAATGGTTTCCTAAAATTCCCTGCTTTCGTTTCCCCCCTCCCATGTACTGCTACCACCAGTGCCCGTCTGTCCCTTATCCTCCTCCTCCCGGTTGTTAAACACTCTCCATGCCTCATCTAACAGAGTCTCTAGATTTCTGCTGTCTGTTGGTCTCAGTTTTTGCAGCTTCCTCCGGATATCGTTGGCAGACTGCCCTAAAAAGAGAGACACTAACTGCTGGATTCCTATCGCTGATCCAGGGTCCGAGGGGGTGTAGCGTCTCATTGCATCTCGTAATTTATCTAGAAACTCCGAGGGCCTCTCCTTCGGTCCTCGTCTTACAGCATACAGCATTGACCAGTTAATGGCTTTCGGGATAGCCCTCTCCATCCCTGTTATAATCCAATCTCTGTAAGTTTCTAGCGCCTCTGAATGAGTGGTCCTGTTTGGGTTCCAGTGAGGGTTCTGCAAAGGGAAGTGTTCTTTAATATACCTTCCTGAATCTTTCAGTTGGTCCGTGGCTATATTGTGAGCAGTTTTTAAAACCAGTTGTTTCTCAGTTTCTGTTAGGTGATCTAATAATAAATGGATATCACTCCAGTCAGGATTGTGCTGCTTTACCAGAAACCGAAAATGTCTAGTAACCCCTACGGGATCATTCCGATAATTCTTTGCCATACTTTTCCAGGTTTCTAAATCAAATGAGGAAAAAGAGACTTTTATCATTACGGGTAGGCCGTCCGGACCCATGGCTTCCCTTAAGGGTGCTTGAATCGCTGCTTGCTCTGTCCTTTTCCGAGTACGGGACGATACAGGGCTGTCAGGTGGGGTTTTGGATTCAGTTTTGGAATCAGCTTCAGTTTCTCTATCTTCTTGAGGAACCCTTACCCCCTCCCAACGGTCTTCTCTTGCTATAACCGGTGGTAAGTAAGTGTCAAGAAAATCGTCTTCTTTAGGATCCCGAATCTTTTCAGGCTTTGTGCATCTCTGCCCTATGCTACAGGCTGAACAACATCTTTTTATATTACCTTTCATTTCTCCTCTTCTTTCTTTCTCTAAGGCTAGTACCATCGGGTCTTGTGGAGGTAATAGCCCGCAGTCCCGTTGGTACTCTGGGTGGTTCCAAAGGGTGAAAAACATATCCGCATATGTGACTTCATCCCACTTTCCTTCCCTTCTGAGGAACAGCATTAATTGTAGTATAGTATTGTAATTAAGAGTCCCGTTAAGGGCCATTTCTCCTGATCATCTAATTTGTAAAGGGGCCACCTTTGATTACAATATTTAATTAAGGTTTTCTTGTCCACGCTGCCACCTGGTGAGCCCCCGATCTCCTTCCAGTGTGCTAAAATACACCCTAGGGTACTACTTTTCAGTATCTCACTTCCTTGATTTTTGCCCTTTTTATGTTCCCTTACCCCCTTAGTTCAGAGGCGATCCTGATCTCGGTGTGTCACTTAGGTGTTACCCCCCCTGCTGCCGCTGTCGCTACCTTTATGTCCAGGGGTAGGCTATGTCTCCACAGATTATTTGTTGCAACTCTCCCGCCCGCTCGATCTTTTCCCACTCAGTCCAGCTACCACACTGTGGACACCAAAAATCGTCCTCCCGATCTACCCAAACCTCTGTATTACAAGCAAAGCACTTTAAGACAAAAATAGGATCACAAAAGTTATCCGAATGTCCAAGACACTGCCACTCAATATTCTCATTATTAGATTCACACAATGCTTCTGTACAGTCGTTCCTCTGTACGCTTCGTTCGTCTCCGGCCGCTCTCCTCGCGGAGAACACGGAACAGCGGATCGGAACTTCACACTCGCTCCGCAGCAGTGCCGCGTCTCAATCACTCAGTTCACTCATACAACAATTACAGACAATAACACGGTAGGGATACCTTATGACAAATACACTAAATAATCAACAATATTACAATTCCACACACTAACCCAAAAACCCACGGATCCCACACCATTAGCCCAAGCTTGAGCATACCCCGGGGCGAGTACACCGACTCTTTACCACGCGTAGGACGTCTCCTCACGACTTACAGGTCCCCCCCATGAAACCCTAAAACATACCTGGTCCGCAGGAGATGGTCCTTGTCTGTCCCCGCGGTGATCTGGATGAGTTGGGGAGTCCTTCCGAGAAATCTCGGGGGCGCCCAGAGGAGTCCCGTCCTCAGCAGGTCCCGCAGCCGGACAGAGGGGGTCCCATCTGGGGTGCCAAACTGATGCTCAAAAACAAACATCACAACTCGCAAAGAGTTATAAAGCAGGTATGTTTAGTGCAGCGCTGGGTGCAAGGGGGATTTCTCCGCCAAACTTGTACACCGGTTTGTGAAGCAAGCGTCCATTTATGGTGAAAAGCATACATATTCATTATGGTGGGCAGGTTGTTATAATTAAAGGCGTTACTTTTCTAATTATTTCCAAGAACCCATTATCAAAAATCTCCTCCCCTGTCCTGACCAGATGGACACCTTTCCCAGACAGTTAAGTTCCTTCTCAGCACCTCCTTAGCATGCAGCTGCTCCCGCTATCTTATACACAAAGCCACTTCTTTATCTTGGAATTCTGGGGCCCCGAGCTTCTGTTCTTTCCCAGACTGTAATACATCCGCACTAACAAACTGTAACCGTTCGTTTTCTGAATCAAAGGAGAGGCGATATCGGGAGAGCGCCCGGCGGCACCCCGAGGAGCGGGATGAGCGTGCGTCGGGTCGACCGGACGCACAGCGACACCCGGAAGCTCACGGTGGTAGTGCGGCGAGCTCGGGAGAGCCCCGCAGCACCCCGAAGAGCGGGGTGAAGGATCGGCGTGGTCGGGAGGAGGCGGAGTGACAGACGGAGGCGCAGGGTGGTAGCGCGGCGAGCTTGGACAGTGCCCGGCGGCACCCCGAAGAGCGCGCTGAGGGCACGGGCGAGTCAGACGAGGACTCGTCGGCACCCCGAAGGGCGGGGGGAGCGGCTCGGGCAGGTGGGACGTGCGCCTGTCACCATCCCGAGGGGTGGGTTAAGGCTCGGCGGGATCGAATTGGCGCCCGACGGCACCCGGAGGGGTGGGATGAGGGTGCGTCGGGGTTGGGAGGATGCGCAGCGACACCCAGCAAGATTGGCAGAGCGCCCGGAGGCACCCTGCCGAGCGGGGTGTATATACGGCGCGGGCGGAAGGCGCACCGCGACACCCGGAGGAGCACGGTAGTAGCGCGGCGAGCTCGGGAGAGCCCCGCATCACCCTGAAGAGCGGGGTGATGAATCGGCGTGGTCGGGAGGACGCGCAGCAACACGCAGAGGCGCACGCTGGTACAACGGCGAGCTCGGACAAGGGTTCCAGAGCTCAAGACTCTGTAGGGTTCCAGAGGGGCTCGTAGGGTTCCGTCGAAATCTGAAGGGTTCCCTAGGGGCCCGTAGAGTCCCGTAGATTGCCGTAGGGGCCTGTAGGGTTGTGTAAGTGCCCGCAGGGGTTGGTAGGAGCTTGTAGGGTGCCATATGTTTCCGGAGGGTTGTGTAGGGTTCCGTAGGGGCCTGTGGTGTTCCCTAGGGCCCTGCAGAGTTTGTAGAGTTCCCGGTGGCACTCGCCGGCGCTGGTTGGTAGCGCGTCGAGCTCGGGGTAGCGCCTCGCAACACCCCGACTTGCGGGGTCAACGAGTGGCTATACCGGGAGAGCGCTCGGCGGCACTCGGAGGCGCGCTGTGGTACCGCGGCGAGATCCCGAGAGCACCCAGCGGCACTCGCATGCGCAGGGTGGAGCGCGAAGAGCTCGGGAGATCGTCCGGCGGCACCCCGAGGAGCGGGATGAGCGTGCGTCGGGTCGACAGGACGTACAGCGGCACCTGGAGGCGCACTTTGGTAGTGCGGCGAGCTCGGGAGAGCTCTCGGCGGCACTCGGAGGCGCGCGGTGGTACCGCTGCGAGCGCGGCTGATCTCCTGGCGGCACCCCGAGCACCGTGGTTAAGGTGACGCGCGGAAACTAACATTAGAACTCGCAGAGAGTTATAGAGCAGGTATGTTTATTGCAGCTCTGGGTGCAAGGGGGATTTCTCCGCCAAACTTGTACACCGGTTTGTGAAGCAAGCGTCCATTTATGGTGAAAAGCATACATATTCATTATGGTGTTCAGTTTGTTATAAATAAAGGCGTTACTATTGTAATTATTTGCAAGAGGTCATTACCAATAATCTCCTCCCCTGTCCTGACCAGATGAACACCTTTCCCAGATAGGTTCCTCCTCAGCACCTCCTTAGCATGCAGCTGCTCCCGCTCTCTTATACACAAGGCCATTTCTTTATCTTGGAATGCTTTGACTCCGAGCTTTTGTTCTTTCCCAGGCTTTATTACATCAGCACTAACAACCTGTAACCGTTCGTTTTCTGAATCAATTCCCCCCTTTTCTTTCAACTTTGTAAATTCTTTTACAATCACTTTTAACATGTTCTCTCTCCCCATCTGATTTCTAAAATACTTCCCAGATTCCACGCGTTCACGGAGCTGATGCTTCTTCCATTGAATATATTTGTCTCTGGCCCCCCTGGTACAACACATAAGACATCTAATTAATGCATACACTAAATTCCTAACATAAGTATTGCTATTAGAAGGATAAACAGTCGCTTAAGCCAAGCAAAGTTAGGTAACCACGAGGTTAACTTTTCCAAAGATCAGAAAACCCGAATGTGGTGTCATCTTGCGCAGTCAAATGCAAAATCTGAGTTTTAGCTATGAGATTTTGTAAGTCTTTCTCTACTCTCCCATTCTGGTTTACATATGAACAACAGCTTTGATTAATCACTGCACATAAGCCTACTTCTTTCCAGGTTAATAAGTCTAATGCCATTCTGTTTTGTCCCACCACATTTGCTAATGACTGGACTTCTTGTTGAAGTGCCTGTATAGCATTGATTGTAGATTTCTCAAGCACTTCTTTAGTGGCCGATATGTTCACAATTACATTTTCCTATTCACTGACGCCCAGGAACGGTATAAACCATCTTACAAAGCTGTGGAACCTTGTTCCCCTCGTCAGTAGAGGGTTTTCCACTCCCTGATTTCTCCTCCAAGGTGTTCTCAGCATTCCTGAGGGGATTTCAGACTGATTAAACACCGTATCCTGGCTAGTTAGGTAGCCTATCGTGCAAGTTTCCTTCCATCCTCCGGGCAGCTGTTTTCTACTATATCCACCTCCACACAACAACCAATACCCTTTAGGTAACTTACAGGGTCCAATAGTTGCCGTCAGATTCGCACCTAAAAATTTCCCCCCGGTACCGTCCATACTCCCAGGAATATCCTTCTCCTTCGGAAATACCACTGCTTTTATATGCAACTAGTTGTGTTTTGTCTCAAAAGTCAATATATGTTACTCTTATCCCTGTTAGATCCCAACTTCCCACATCAACAGTTGTCCTATTAACCCAGTACTTGCTCCATCCCCAAGTTGTTGTCTTATTCACCGACCCACTGTGTCTATGTTCCCCGTGTTACCAATGTTTCCAGATTTCGTGAATATGTATTCACATCCCGTGTCCCTCCCCCTGAAACACAAAGTCCTGGCATGTTGATGACTATTAATGTCATTAATGTCCATCTTTTCGTTGGAGGCGAAGTTTCAGGGGTCCGGCCTGTGTTGAAGTCCATTGGGGTTCTGGAGCCCTCTTGACGCGAGTCCAATGGATCCAAGGAGCTTGTTCCTTGATCTTTATGGCCGTGTGAGTGGTCAGCAGTACCTGGAAGGGACCTTCCCCCTTTGGCTTCAGTGGTGAATCTGTAAAAGACTTAACATATACATAGTCCCCAGGTTCGATCTCGTGTACTGGTACATCCAGCCCATGAGCTCTTGTTCCCAGAACCAGTTTTTCTACCTCTCGGAGCTGTTTTTGTAAATTTATCAGGTAATCTGTTAGTATTTCATTCCCCAGCTCTGTGGATATTCCGTTTTGTACACTATATGGTCTCCCATAGAGTATTTCAAAGGGGCTCAAACCTTCTTTGGTTCTGGGTTTTGTTCTTATCCTGAGAAGGGCTAATGGTAGTGATTGAGGCCAGGCCAAGTTAGCTTCCTGGCCTAGTTTCACAATTTGCGTTTTGATCAAGTGATTCATCTTTTCTACTTGACCACTCGATCGTGGGTTGTATGGGGTGTGAAGTTGCCAGTCTATACCCAATAATCTGCTTACTTTCGAAACAACCCTTGCAGTGAAATGAGATCCTCGGTCCGAGGAAATTACTGCGGGAACCCCGAACCTTGGTATAATTTCATGCAACAATGCTTTGACCACTTCTCTTGTTTTGTTGGTTTACAGGGAAATGCCTCTGGCCATCCTGAAAAGGTATCAGTTAACACCAATAGGTATCGAAACCCCCCTTTTCTTGGAAGTTCTGAAAAATCAATTTGCCATTGTTGTCCCGGATAGTTTCCCTTCCCTATCTGGCCAAATTGGACTCTGGGGCCTGTCTTAGGGTTGTTCTGTAAACATACCTCACACTTCTGAGTGACTTGTTTGACAGTGGCATATAGATTACGAGCACATATTATCCTACTCAGGTATCTGTAAAGTGCCTCTGTTCCCCAATGGGATTTTCTATGTTCTGCCATGACCACTGCCCTTAATAACGAAAAAGGCACTATTATTTTTCCCTGTGGAGTTTTGGCCCATTTCCCTTCAATTTTCCCATTTAAGTCTTTGATCAATTTGTGATCATCCCTAGAATATTTAGGTTCGTCGTCAATTTGTATCTTACCATCTGGGACCAAGGATTGTGTTTCTGCATTACCCATTTCCGCTGCCCTTTTGGCTTCTCGGTCCGCCAGTGCGTTACCCAGTTCCACAGCGGTGTTCCCTTTTTGGTGAGCTTTGCAGTGCATGATAGCCACTTTGGCAGGCAGTAATACTGCATCTAAGAGTTTGAGAATTTCCTCAGCATGTTTGATGTGCTTCCCTTGTGTAGATAAGAGTCCTCTTCCTCTCCAGACCGCCCCGTGAGCATGCACTGCCCCGAAAGCATATTTAGACTCTGTAAATAAAAACTTACCCGTTTTCCTTTGGCCAATTCCAGGGCTCGGGTTAGTGCTATTTTCTCAGCCTTTTGGGGTGATGTATTTGGGGCCAGGGCTTTGGACTCTCTTACCTTCTCTGTAGTAGCCAGCTTTGCGTATCCCCTGTTGAATGAAGCTGCTCCCGTCGGTGAACCAGGAATCCTCTACATCCTCTAATGGTTCTTCTTTCAGGTCTGGTCGGCTGGAGTACACTGCCTCGATTGTTTCCAAGCAGTCGTGGGTCACTGATTCTCCTTCGGTTCCGCTGAGGAAAGAGGCTGGGTTGACAATATTAGTTACCGTTATAGCTATATCATCTTGCTCTATCAGGATAGCCTGGTACTTAAGAAACCTCTGAGGTGAAAGCCAATGCCCCCCTTTTACTTCCAGTACTGCTGAGACTGTATGTGATACCATAACTGTGATTTTCTGGCCTAGGGTGAACTTACGGGCCTTTTGGATGTTTATTACCACTGCTGCCACCGCTCGGAGACAGCTAGGCCACCCTTTACTTCCTCCGTCGAGCTGTTTGGAGAAGTATGCCACCGCCCTCCGATAGGGTCCCAAAGTCTGGGCTAGGACTCCTAAGGCCATTCCTTGCTTTTCATAGGAAAACAACCAGAAAGGTTTAGTAGTGTCAGGTAATCCCAGGGCAGGTGCTTCCATTAACCTCTTTTTTAATTGATGGAGGGCTTTGTCTGCCTCCCTATTCCATATAATATTCTTTGAGTCAGATTTTAATAACTCCTATAAAGGCTTTACCAAAAGTCCGTAGTTATATATCCAGAGACGACACCATCCTCTCATGTTCGAAGTTCCTTAGGCGTCTGTAGTCTAGGTGTCTGGCAGATGGCCTCCTTCCCCAGTGTCCGTTGTCCTGCGGTTATTTCATATCCCAGATAGTTCACTTGCTGCTGGGCTACCTGTGCTTTCTGTGAAGAAACTTTATAGCCATTAAGTCCAAGAAAATTTAACAGGCTCACAGTCCATTTTATGCATGTTTCTCTGGTGTCAGGGGCGAGTAATATATCGTCCACATACTGCAATACCACTCCTGACCCAAGCGGGCGTTTCCACTGTTCCAAGTCTTTAGCTAGCTGATTTCCAAAAAGCGTCGGGCTATTTTTGAAGCCCTGCGGTAGCACAGTCCATGTAAGCTGTGTTTTCCTTCCAGATTCTGGGTTTTCCCATTCGAATGCAAATAAAAGCTGGCTCTCTGGGCTCAAAGGCATGCAGAAAAATGCATCCCTTAGGTTCAAGACGGTAAACCATGCCGATTCAGGTACCACTTTAGTTAGACAAGTGTATGGATTTGCCACTACCGGATGCAAAGCCTCAACAATTCTGTTGATAGCTCTGAGGTCCTGCACTATGCGATAGCTACCATCCGGCTTCTTAACAGGTAATACTGGAGTGTTATACTCTGATTCACATTCTTTCAGCAGCCCATACTCAATAAACCGATCTATAGTTGGTAGGATCCCCTCCCTGTCCTCTATTCTAAGGGGCTACTGTTTGACTCTCACCGGTCGTGCTCCTTGTTGAGGCTTTATCACTATTGGGGAAGCATTTTTTGCTCTCCCCGGCACTCCCGAGGCCCAGACCCCCGGATAAATTTGGGCTTTAATCTCCTCAGGCACTCCTGTAGAAATGGGAGTTCCTATGAGGGCCAAACTTAGTATTTCAATTAGTTGATCTTCTCTTATCCGAAGTTCCATTTTCCCTTTTTTGAATTTAATTTCTGCTCCCAATTGCTCTAATAAATCTCGCCCTAACAGGGGTCTCGGCGAATTTGGCAGATATAAAAAGTTGTGTATCCCCAATTGTTTTCCCAATTTGAACTTAAGAGGTTTGAGAAAATATGCCTTTTCGCTCCGGCCAGTGGCTCCTGTTACTGTTATAAAATCAGTATCGATAGGGGTCAGAGCTTGATTTAAAACCGAATACGTTGCTCCTGTATCCACCAAAAATTCTATTCTTGTTGCTTTTTCCCTAGCCTTAGGGTAACCAGTGGATCCGCTAGGGTAGATTCCCCGGTCCCCGTCAATCTTCTTTATAATGGGCCTGAATTTTTACTTTTCGTCTTTTTGGGGACCCATTCTTCCAGTGCCCTCTCTGCTTACACCACGCACATTGATCTCTTTCTAATGGTTTCCTAAAATTCCCTGCTTTCGTTTCCCCCCTCCCATGTACTGCTACCACCAGTGCCCGTCTGTCCCTTATCCTCCTCCTCCCGGTTGTTAAACACTCTCCATGCCTCATCTAACAGAGTCTCTAGATTTCTGCTGTCTGTTGGTCTCAGTTTTTGCAGCTTCCTCCGGATATCGTTGGCAGACTGCCCTAAAAAGAGAGACACTAACTGCTGGATTCCTATCGCTGATCCAGGGTCCGAGGGGGTGTAGCGTCTCATTGCATCTCGTAATTTATCTAGAAACTCCGAGGGCCTCTCCTTCGGTCCTCGTCTTACAGCATACAGCATTGACCAGTTAATGGCTTTCGGGATAGCCCTCTCCATCCCTGTTATAATCCAATCTCTGTAAGTTTCTAGCGCCTCTGAATGAGTGGTCCTGTTTGGGTTCCAGTGAGGGTTCTGCAAAGGGAAGTGTTCTTTAATATACCTTCCTGAATCTTTCAGTTGGTCCGTGGCTATATTGTGAGCAGTTTTTAAAACCAGTTGTTTCTCAGTTTCTGTTAGGTGATCTAATAATAAATGGATATCACTCCAGTCAGGATTGTGCTGCTTTACCAGAAACCGAAAATGTCTAGTAACCCCTACGGGATCATTCCGATAATTCTTTGCCATACTTTTCCAGGTTTCTAAATCAAATGAGGAAAAAGAGACTTTTATCATTACGGGTAGGCCGTCCGGACCCATGGCTTCCCTTAAGGGTGCTTGAATCGCTGCTTGCTCTGTCCTTTTCCGAGTACGGGACGATACAGGGCTGTCAGGTGGGGTTTTGGATTCAGTTTTGGAATCAGCTTCAGTTTCTCTATCTTCTTGAGGAACCCTTACCCCCTCCCAACGGTCTTCTCTTGCTATAACCGGTGGTAAGTAAGTGTCAAGAAAATCGTCTTCTTTAGGATCCCGAATCTTTTCAGGCTTTGTGCATCTCTGCCCTATGCTACAGGCTGAACAACATCTTTTTATATTACCTTTCATTTCTCCTCTTCTTTCTTTCTCTAAGGCTAGTACCATCGGGTCTTGTGGAGGTAATAGCCCGCAGTCCCGTTGGTACTCTGGGTGGTTCCAAAGGGTGAAAAACATATCCGCATATGTGACTTCATCCCACTTTCCTTCCCTTCTGAGGAACAGCATTAATTGTAGTATAGTATTGTAATTAAGAGTCCCGTTAAGGGCCATTTCTCCTGATCATCTAATTTGTAAAGGGGCCACCTTTGATTACAATATTTAATTAAGGTTTTCTTGTCCACGCTGCCACCTGGTGAGCCCCCGATCTCCTTCCAGTGTGCTAAAATACACCCTAGGGTACTACTTTTCAGTATCTCACTTCCTTGATTTTTGCCCTTTTTATGTTCCCTTACCCCCTTAGTTCAGAGGCGATCCTGATCTCGGTGTGTCACTTAGGTGTTACCCCCCCTGCTGCCGCTGTCGCTACCTTTATGTCCAGGGGTAGGCTATGTCTCCACAGATTATTTGTTGCAACTCTCCCGCCCGCTCGATCTTTTCCCACTCAGTCCAGCTACCACACTGTGGACACCAAAAATCGTCCTCCCGATCTACCCAAACCTCTGTATTACAAGCAAAGCACTTTAAGACAAAAATAGGATCACAAAAGTTATCCGAATGTCCAAGACACTGCCACTCAATATTCTCATTATTAGATTCACACAATGCTTCTGTACAGTCGTTCCTCTGTACGCTTCGTTCGTCTCCGGCCGCTCTCCTCGCGGAGAACACGGAACAGCGGATCGGAACTTCACACTCGCTCCGCAGCAGTGCCGCGTCTCAATCACTCAGTTCACTCATACAACAATTACAGACAATAACACGGTAGGGATACCTTATGACAAATACACTAAATAATCAACAATATTACAATTCCACACACTAACCCAAAAACCCACGGATCCCACACCATTAGCCCAAGCTTGAGCATACCCCGGGGCGAGTACACCGACTCTTTACCACGCGTAGGACGTCTCCTCACGACTTACAGGTCCCCCCCATGAAACCCTAAAACATACCTGGTCCGCAGGAGATGGTCCTTGTCTGTCCCCGCGGTGATCTGGATGAGTTGGGGAGTCCTTCCGAGAAATCTCGGGGGCGCCCAGAGGAGTCCCGTCCTCAGCAGGTCCCGCAGCCGGACAGAGGGGGTCCCATCTGGGGTGCCAAACTGATGCTCAAAAACAAACATCACAACTCGCAAAGAGTTATAAAGCAGGTATGTTTAGTGCAGCGCTGGGTGCAAGGGGGATTTCTCCGCCAAACTTGTACACCGGTTTGTGAAGCAAGCGTCCATTTATGGTGAAAAGCATACATATTCATTATGGTGGGCAGGTTGTTATAATTAAAGGCGTTACTTTTCTAATTATTTCCAAGAACCCATTATCAAAAATCTCCTCCCCTGTCCTGACCAGATGGACACCTTTCCCAGACAGTTAAGTTCCTTCTCAGCACCTCCTTAGCATGCAGCTGCTCCCGCTATCTTATACACAAAGCCACTTCTTTATCTTGGAATTCTGGGGCCCCGAGCTTCTGTTCTTTCCCAGACTGTAATACATCCGCACTAACAAACTGTAACCGTTCGTTTTCTGAATCAAAGGAGAGGCGATATCGGGAGAGCGCCCGGCGGCACCCCGAGGAGCGGGATGAGCGTGCGTCGGGTCGACCGGACGCACAGCGACACCCGGAAGCTCACGGTGGTAGTGCGGCGAGCTCGGGAGAGCCCCGCAGCACCCCGAAGAGCGGGGTGAAGGATCGGCGTGGTCGGGAGGAGGCGGAGTGACAGACGGAGGCGCAGGGTGGTAGCGCGGCGAGCTTGGACAGTGCCCGGCGGCACCCCGAAGAGCGCGCTGAGGGCACGGGCGAGTCAGACGAGGACTCGTCGGCACCCCGAAGGGCGGGGGGAGCGGCTCGGGCAGGTGGGACGTGCGCCTGTCACCATCCCGAGGGGTGGGTTAAGGCTCGGCGGGATCGAATTGGCGCCCGACGGCACCCGGAGGGGTGGGATGAGGGTGCGTCGGGGTTGGGAGGATGCGCAGCGACACCCAGCAAGATTGGCAGAGCGCCCGGAGGCACCCTGCCGAGCGGGGTGTATATACGGCGCGGGCGGAAGGCGCACCGCGACACCCGGAGGAGCACGGTAGTAGCGCGGCGAGCTCGGGAGAGCCCCGCATCACCCTGAAGAGCGGGGTGATGAATCGGCGTGGTCGGGAGGACGCGCAGCAACACGCAGAGGCGCACGCTGGTACAACGGCGAGCTCGGACAAGGGTTCCAGAGCTCAAGACTCTGTAGGGTTCCAGAGGGGCTCGTAGGGTTCCGTCGAAATCTGAAGGGTTCCCTAGGGGCCCGTAGAGTCCCGTAGATTGCCGTAGGGGCCTGTAGGGTTGTGTAAGTGCCCGCAGGGGTTGGTAGGAGCTTGTAGGGTGCCATATGTTTCCGGAGGGTTGTGTAGGGTTCCGTAGGGGCCTGTGGTGTTCCCTAGGGCCCTGCAGAGTTTGTAGAGTTCCCGGTGGCACTCGCCGGCGCTGGTTGGTAGCGCGTCGAGCTCGGGGTAGCGCCTCGCAACACCCCGACTTGCGGGGTCAACGAGTGGCTATACCGGGAGAGCGCTCGGCGGCACTCGGAGGCGCGCTGTGGTACCGCGGCGAGATCCCGAGAGCACCCAGCGGCACTCGCATGCGCAGGGTGGAGCGCGAAGAGCTCGGGAGATCGTCCGGCGGCACCCCGAGGAGCGGGATGAGCGTGCGTCGGGTCGACAGGACGTACAGCGGCACCTGGAGGCGCACTTTGGTAGTGCGGCGAGCTCGGGAGAGCTCTCGGCGGCACTCGGAGGCGCGCGGTGGTACCGCTGCGAGCGCGGCTGATCTCCTGGCGGCACCCCGAGCACCGTGGTTAAGGTGACGCGCGGAAACTAACATTAGAACTCGCAGAGAGTTATAGAGCAGGTATGTTTATTGCAGCTCTGGGTGCAAGGGGGATTTCTCCGCCAAACTTGTACACCGGTTTGTGAAGCAAGCGTCCATTTATGGTGAAAAGCATACATATTCATTATGGTGTTCAGTTTGTTATAAATAAAGGCGTTACTATTGTAATTATTTGCAAGAGGTCATTACCAATAATCTCCTCCCCTGTCCTGACCAGATGAACACCTTTCCCAGATAGGTTCCTCCTCAGCACCTCCTTAGCATGCAGCTGCTCCCGCTCTCTTATACACAAGGCCATTTCTTTATCTTGGAATGCTTTGACTCCGAGCTTTTGTTCTTTCCCAGGCTTTATTACATCAGCACTAACAACCTGTAACCGTTCGTTTTCTGAATCAATTCCCCCCTTTTCTTTCAACTTTGTAAATTCTTTTACAATCACTTTTAACATGTTCTCTCTCCCCATCTGATTTCTAAAATACTTCCCAGATTCCACGCGTTCACGGAGCTGATGCTTCTTCCATTGAATATATTTGTCTCTGGCCCCCCTGGTACAACACATAAGACATCTAATTAATGCATACACTAAATTCCTAACATAAGTATTGCTATTAG
This sequence comes from Numenius arquata, assembly GCF_964106895.1. Classification (NCBI taxonomy): domain Eukaryota; kingdom Metazoa; phylum Chordata; class Aves; order Charadriiformes; family Scolopacidae; genus Numenius; species Numenius arquata. Next base: position 64,603 of record NW_027415771.1, read on the forward strand.
AAGGATAAACAGTCGCTTAAGCCAAGCAAAGTTAGGTAACCACGAGGTTAACTTTTCCAAAGATCAGAAAACCCGAATGTGGTGTCATCTTGCGCAGTCAAATGCAAAATCTGAGTTTTAGCTATGAGATTTTGTAAGTCTTTCTCTACTCTCCCATTCTGGTTTACATATGAACAACAGCTTTGATTAATCACTGCACATAAGCCTACTTCTTTCCAGGTTAATAAGTCTAATGCCATTCTGTTTTGTCCCACCACATTTGCTAATGACTGGACTTCTTGTTGAAGTGCCTGTATAGCATTGATTGTAGATTTCTCAAGCACTTCTTTAGTGGCCGATATGTTCACAATTACATTTTCCTATTCACTGACGCCCAGGAACGGTATAAACCATCTTACAAAGCTGTGGAACCTTGTTCCCCTCGTCAGTAGAGGGTTTTCCACTCCCTGATTTCTCCTCCAAGGTGTTCTCAGCATTCCTGAGGGGATTTCAGACTGATTAAACACCGTATCCTGGCTAGTTAGGTAGCCTATCGTGCAAGTTTCCTTCCATCCTCCGGGCAGCTGTTTTCTACTATATCCACCTCCACACAACAACCAATACCCTTTAGGTAACTTACAGGGTCCAATAGTTGCCGTCAGATTCGCACCTAAAAATTTCCCCCCGGTACCGTCCATACTCCCAGGAATATCCTTCTCCTTCGGAAATACCACTGCTTTTATATGCAACTAGTTGTGTTTTGTCTCAAAAGTCAATATATGTTACTCTTATCCCTGTTAGATCCCAACTTCCCACATCAACAGTTGTCCTATTAACCCAGTACTTGCTCCATCCCCAAGTTGTTGTCTTATTCACCGACCCACTGTGTCTATGTTCCCCGTGTTACCAATGTTTCCAGATTTCGTGAATATGTATTCACATCCCGTGTCCCTCCCCCTGAAACACAAAGTCCTGGCATGTTGATGACTATTAATGTCATTAATGTCCATCTTTTCGTTGGAGGCGAAGTTTCAGGGGTCCGGCCTGTGTTGAAGTCCATTGGGGTTCTGGAGCCCTCTTGACGCGAGTCCAATGGATCCAAGGAGCTTGTTCCTTGATCTTTATGGCCGTGTGAGTGGTCAGCAGTACCTGGAAGGGACCTTCCCCCTTTGGCTTCAGTGGTGAATCTGTAAAAGACTTAACATATACATAGTCCCCAGGTTCGATCTCGTGTACTGGTACATCCAGCCCATGAGCTCTTGTTCCCAGAACCAGTTTTTCTACCTCTCGGAGCTGTTTTTGTAAATTTATCAGGTAATCTGTTAGTATTTCATTCCCCAGCTCTGTGGATATTCCGTTTTGTACACTATATGGTCTCCCATAGAGTATTTCAAAGGGGCTCAAACCTTCTTTGGTTCTGGGTTTTGTTCTTATCCTGAGAAGGGCTAATGGTAGTGATTGAGGCCAGGCCAAGTTAGCTTCCTGGCCTAGTTTCACAATTTGCGTTTTGATCAAGTGATTCATCTTTTCTACTTGACCACTCGATCGTGGGTTGTATGGGGTGTGAAGTTGCCAGTCTATACCCAATAATCTGCTTACTTTCGAAACAACCCTTGCAGTGAAATGAGATCCTCGGTCCGAGGAAATTACTGCGGGAACCCCGAACCTTGGTATAATTTCATGCAACAATGCTTTGACCACTTCTCTTGTTTTGTTGGTTTACAGGGAAATGCCTCTGGCCATCCTGAAAAGGTATCAGTTAACACCAATAGGTATCGAAACCCCCCTTTTCTTGGAAGTTCTGAAAAATCAATTTGCCATTGTTGTCCCGGATAGTTTCCCTTCCCTATCTGGCCAAATTGGACTCTGGGGCCTGTCTTAGGGTTGTTCTGTAAACATACCTCACACTTCTGAGTGACTTGTTTGACAGTGGCATATAGATTACGAGCACATATTATCCTACTCAGGTATCTGTAAAGTGCCTCTGTTCCCCAATGGGATTTTCTATGTTCTGCCATGACCACTGCCCTTAATAACGAAAAAGGCACTATTATTTTTCCCTGTGGAGTTTTGGCCCATTTCCCTTCAATTTTCCCATTTAAGTCTTTGATCAATTTGTGATCATCCCTAGAATATTTAGGTTCGTCGTCAATTTGTATCTTACCATCTGGGACCAAGGATTGTGTTTCTGCATTACCCATTTCCGCTGCCCTTTTGGCTTCTCGGTCCGCCAGTGCGTTACCCAGTTCCACAGCGGTGTTCCCTTTTTGGTGAGCTTTGCAGTGCATGATAGCCACTTTGGCAGGCAGTAATACTGCATCTAAGAGTTTGAGAATTTCCTCAGCATGTTTGATGTGCTTCCCTTGTGTAGATAAGAGTCCTCTTCCTCTCCAGACCGCCCCGTGAGCATGCACTGCCCCGAAAGCATATTTAGACTCTGTAAATAAAAACTTACCCGTTTTCCTTTGGCCAATTCCAGGGCTCGGGTTAGTGCTATTTTCTCAGCCTTTTGGGGTGATGTATTTGGGGCCAGGGCTTTGGACTCTCTTACCTTCTCTGTAGTAGCCAGCTTTGCGTATCCCCTGTTGAATGAAGCTGCTCCCGTCGGTGAACCAGGAATCCTCTACATCCTCTAATGGTTCTTCTTTCAGGTCTGGTCGGCTGGAGTACACTGCCTCGATTGTTTCCAAGCAGTCGTGGGTCACTGATTCTCCTTCGGTTCCGCTGAGGAAAGAGGCTGGGTTGACAATATTAGTTACCGTTATAGCTATATCATCTTGCTCTATCAGGATAGCCTGGTACTTAAGAAACCTCTGAGGTGAAAGCCAATGCCCCCCTTTTACTTCCAGTACTGCTGAGACTGTATGTGATACCATAACTGTGATTTTCTGGCCTAGGGTGAACTTACGGGCCTTTTGGATGTTTATTACCACTGCTGCCACCGCTCGGAGACAGCTAGGCCACCCTTTACTTCCTCCGTCGAGCTGTTTGGAGAAGTATGCCACCGCCCTCCGATAGGGTCCCAAAGTCTGGGCTAGGACTCCTAAGGCCATTCCTTGCTTTTCATAGGAAAACAACCAGAAAGGTTTAGTAGTGTCAGGTAATCCCAGGGCAGGTGCTTCCATTAACCTCTTTTTTAATTGATGGAGGGCTTTGTCTGCCTCCCTATTCCATATAATATTCTTTGAGTCAGATTTTAATAACTCCTATAAAGGCTTTACCAAAAGTCCGTAGTTATATATCCAGAGACGACACCATCCTCTCATGTTCGAAGTTCCTTAGGCGTCTGTAGTCTAGGTGTCTGGCAGATGGCCTCCTTCCCCAGTGTCCGTTGTCCTGCGGTTATTTCATATCCCAGATAGTTCACTTGCTGCTGGGCTACCTGTGCTTTCTGTGAAGAAACTTTATAGCCATTAAGTCCAAGAAAATTTAACAGGCTCACAGTCCATTTTATGCATGTTTCTCTGGTGTCAGGGGCGAGTAATATATCGTCCACATACTGCAATACCACTCCTGACCCAAGCGGGCGTTTCCACTGTTCCAAGTCTTTAGCTAGCTGATTTCCAAAAAGCGTCGGGCTATTTTTGAAGCCCTGCGGTAGCACAGTCCATGTAAGCTGTGTTTTCCTTCCAGATTCTGGGTTTTCCCATTCGAATGCAAATAAAAGCTGGCTCTCTGGGCTCAAAGGCATGCAGAAAAATGCATCCCTTAGGTTCAAGACGGTAAACCATGCCGATTCAGGTACCACTTTAGTTAGACAAGTGTATGGATTTGCCACTACCGGATGCAAAGCCTCAACAATTCTGTTGATAGCTCTGAGGTCCTGCACTATGCGATAGCTACCATCCGGCTTCTTAACAGGTAATACTGGAGTGTTATACTCTGATTCACATTCTTTCAGCAGCCCATACTCAATAAACCGATCTATAGTTGGTAGGATCCCCTCCCTGTCCTCTATTCTAAGGGGCTACTGTTTGACTCTCACCGGTCGTGCTCCTTGTTGAGGCTTTATCACTATTGGGGAAGCATTTTTTGCTCTCCCCGGCACTCCCGAGGCCCAGACCCCCGGATAAATTTGGGCTTTAATCTCCTCAGGCACTCCTGTAGAAATGGGAGTTCCTATGAGGGCCAAACTTAGTATTTCAATTAGTTGATCTTCTCTTATCCGAAGTTCCATTTTCCCTTTTTTGAATTTAATTTCTGCTCCCAATTGCTCTAATAAATCTCGCCCTAACAGGGGTCTCGGCGAATTTGGCAGATATAAAAAGTTGTGTATCCCCAATTGTTTTCCCAATTTGAACTTAAGAGGTTTGAGAAAATATGCCTTTTCGCTCCGGCCAGTGGCTCCTGTTACTGTTATAAAATCAGTATCGATAGGGGTCAGAGCTTGATTTAAAACCGAATACGTTGCTCCTGTATCCACCAAAAATTCTATTCTTGTTGCTTTTTCCCTAGCCTTAGGGTAACCAGTGGATCCGCTAGGGTAGATTCCCCGGTCCCCGTCAATCTTCTTTATAATGGGCCTGAATTTTTACTTTTCGTCTTTTTGGGGACCCATTCTTCCAGTGCCCTCTCTGCTTACACCACGCACATTGATCTCTTTCTAATGGTTTCCTAAAATTCCCTGCTTTCGTTTCCCCCCTCCCATGTACTGCTACCACCAGTGCCCGTCTGTCCCTTATCCTCCTCCTCCCGGTTGTTAAACACTCTCCATGCCTCATCTAACAGAGTCTCTAGATTTCTGCTGTCTGTTGGTCTCAGTTTTTGCAGCTTCCTCCGGATATCGTTGGCAGACTGCCCTAAAAAGAGAGACACTAACTGCTGGATTCCTATCGCTGATCCAGGGTCCGAGGGGGTGTAGCGTCTCATTGCATCTCGTAATTTATCTAGAAACTCCGAGGGCCTCTCCTTCGGTCCTCGTCTTACAGCATACAGCATTGACCAGTTAATGGCTTTCGGGATAGCCCTCTCCATCCCTGTTATAATCCAATCTCTGTAAGTTTCTAGCGCCTCTGAATGAGTGGTCCTGTTTGGGTTCCAGTGAGGGTTCTGCAAAGGGAAGTGTTCTTTAATATACCTTCCTGAATCTTTCAGTTGGTCCGTGGCTATATTGTGAGCAGTTTTTAAAACCAGTTGTTTCTCAGTTTCTGTTAGGTGATCTAATAATAAATGGATATCACTCCAGTCAGGATTGTGCTGCTTTACCAGAAACCGAAAATGTCTAGTAACCCCTACGGGATCATTCCGATAATTCTTTGCCATACTTTTCCAGGTTTCTAAATCAAATGAGGAAAAAGAGACTTTTATCATTACGGGTAGGCCGTCCGGACCCATGGCTTCCCTTAAGGGTGCTTGAATCGCTGCTTGCTCTGTCCTTTTCCGAGTACGGGACGATACAGGGCTGTCAGGTGGGGTTTTGGATTCAGTTTTGGAATCAGCTTCAGTTTCTCTATCTTCTTGAGGAACCCTTACCCCCTCCCAACGGTCTTCTCTTGCTATAACCGGTGGTAAGTAAGTGTCAAGAAAATCGTCTTCTTTAGGATCCCGAATCTTTTCAGGCTTTGTGCATCTCTGCCCTATGCTACAGGCTGAACAACATCTTTTTATATTACCTTTCATTTCTCCTCTTCTTTCTTTCTCTAAGGCTAGTACCATCGGGTCTTGTGGAGGTAATAGCCCGCAGTCCCGTTGGTACTCTGGGTGGTTCCAAAGGGTGAAAAACATATCCGCATATGTGACTTCATCCCACTTTCCTTCCCTTCTGAGGAACAGCATTAATTGTAGTATAGTATTGTAATTAAGAGTCCCGTTAAGGGCCATTTCTCCTGATCATCTAATTTGTAAAGGGGCCACCTTTGATTACAATATTTAATTAAGGTTTTCTTGTCCACGCTGCCACCTGGTGAGCCCCCGATCTCCTTCCAGTGTGCTAAAATACACCCTAGGGTACTACTTTTCAGTATCTCACTTCCTTGATTTTTGCCCTTTTTATGTTCCCTTACCCCCTTAGTTCAGAGGCGATCCTGATCTCGGTGTGTCACTTAGGTGTTACCCCCCCTGCTGCCACTGTCGCTACCTTTATGTCCAGGGGTAGGCTATGTCTCCACAGATTATTTGTTGCAACTCTCCCGCCCGCTCGATCTTTTCCCACTCAGTCCAGCTACCACACTGTGGACACCAAAAATCGTCCTCCCGATCTACCCAAACCTCTGTATTACAAGCAAAGCACTTTAAGACAAAAATAGGATCACAAAAGTTATCCGAATGTCCAAGACACTGCCACTCAATATTCTCATTATTAGATTCACACAATGCTTCTGTACAGTCGTTCCTCTGTACGCTTCGTTCGTCTCCGGCCGCTCTCCTCGCGGAGAACACGGAACAGCGGATCGGAACTTCACACTCGCTCCGCAGCAGTGCCGCGTCTCAATCACTCAGTTCACTCATACAACAATTACAGACAATAACACGGTAGGGATACCTTATGACAAATACACTAAATAATCAACAATATTACAATTCCACACACTAACCCAAAAACCCACGGATCCCACACCATTAGCCCAAGCTTGAGCATACCCCGGGGCGAGTACACCGACTCTTTACCACGCGTAGGACGTCTCCTCACGACTTACAGGTCCCCCCCATGAAACCCTAAAACATACCTGGTCCGCAGGAGATGGTCCTTGTCTGTCCCCGCGGTGATCTGGATGAGTTGGGGAGTCCTTCCGAGAAATCTCGGGGGCGCCCAGAGGAGTCCCGTCCTCAGCAGGTCCCGCAGCCGGACAGAGGGGGTCCCATCTGGGGTGCCAAACTGATGCTCAAAAACAAACATCACAACTCGCAAAGAGTTATAAAGCAGGTATGTTTAGTGCAGCGCTGGGTGCAAGGGGGATTTCTCCGCCAAACTTGTACACCGGTTTGTGAAGCAAGCGTCCATTTATGGTGAAAAGCATACATATTCATTATGGTGGGCAGGTTGTTATAATTAAAGGCGTTACTTTTCTAATTATTTCCAAGAACCCATTATCAAAAATCTCCTCCCCTGTCCTGACCAGATGGACACCTTTCCCAGACAGTTAAGTTCCTTCTCAGCACCTCCTTAGCATGCAGCTGCTCCCGCTATCTTATACACAAAGCCACTTCTTTATCTTGGAATTCTGGGGCCCCGAGCTTCTGTTCTTTCCCAGACTGTAATACATCCGCACTAACAAACTGTAACCGTTCGTTTTCTGAATCAAAGGAGAGGCGATATCGGGAGAGCGCTCGGCGGCACTCGGAGGCGCGCTGTGGTACAGCTGAGAGATCCCGAGACCACCCAGAGGCACTCGCATGCGAAGGGTGGAGTGCGACGAGCTCTGCAGAGCGCCCGGCGGCACCCCGAGGAGCGGGATGAGCGTGCGTCGGGTCGACCGGACGCACAGCGACACCCGGAAGCTCACGGTGGTAGTGCGGCGAGCTCGGGAGAGCCCCGCAGCACCCCGAAGAGCGGGGTGAAGGATCGGCGTGGTCGGGAGGAGGCGGAGTGACAGACGGAGGCGCAGGGTGGTAGCGCGGCGAGCTTGGACAGTGCCCGGCGGCACCCCGAAGAGCGCGCTGAGGGCACGGGCGAGTCAGACGAGGACTCGTCGGCACCCCGAAGGGCGGGGGGAGCGGCTCGGGCAGGTGGGACGTGCGCCTGTCACCATCCCGAGGGGTGGGTTAAGGCTCGGCGGGATCGAATTGGCGCCCGACGGCACCCGGAGGGGTGGGATGAGGGTGCGTCGGGGTTGGGAGGATGCGCAGCGACACCCAGCAAGATTGGCAGAGCGCCCGGAGGCACCCTGCCGAGCGGGGTGTATATACGGCGCGGGCGGAAGGCGCACCGCGACACCCGGAGGAGCACGGTAGTAGCGCGGCGAGCTCGGGAGAGCCCCGCATCACCCTGAAGAGCGGGGTGATGAATCGGCGTGGTCGGGAGGACGCGCAGCAACACGCAGAGGCGCACGCTGGTACAACGGCGAGCTCGGACAAGGGTTCCAGAGCTCAAGACTCTGTAGGGTTCCAGAGGGGCTCGTAGGGTTCCGTCGAAATCTGAAGGGTTCCCTAGGGGCCCGTAGAGTCCCGTAGATTGCCGTAGGGGCCTGTAGGGTTGTGTAAGTGCCCGCAGGGGTTGGTAGGAGCTTGTAGGGTGCCATATGTTTCCGGAGGGTTGTGTAGGGTTCCGTAGGGGCCTGTGGTGTTCCCTAGGGCCCTGCAGAGTTTGTAGAGTTCCCGGTGGCACTCGCCGGCGCTGGTTGGTAGCGCGTCGAGCTCGGGGTAGCGCCTCGCAACACCCCGACTTGCGGGGTCAACGAGTGGCTATACCGGGAGAGCGCTCGGCGGCACTCGGAGGCGCGCTGTGGTACCGCGGCGAGATCCCGAGAGCACCCAGCGGCACTCGCATGCGCAGGGTGGAGCGCGAAGAGCTCGGGAGATCGTCCGGCGGCACCCCGAGGAGCGGGATGAGCGTGCGTCGGGTCGACAGGACGTACAGCGGCACCTGGAGGCGCACTTTGGTAGTGCGGCGAGCTCGGGAGAGCTCTCGGCGGCACTCGGAGGCGCGCGGTGGTACCGCTGCGAGCGCGGCTGATCTCCTGGCGGCACCCCGAGCACCGTGGTTAAGGTGACGCGCGGAAACTAACATTAGAACTCGCAGAGAGTTATAGAGCAGGTATGTTTATTGCAGCTCTGGGTGCAAGGGGGATTTCTCCGCCAAACTTGTACACCGGTTTGTGAAGCAAGCGTCCATTTATGGTGAAAAGCATACATATTCATTATGGTGTTCAGTTTGTTATAAATAAAGGCGTTACTATTGTAATTATTTGCAAGAGGTCATTACCAATAATCTCCTCCCCTGTCCTGACCAGATGAACACCTTTCCCAGATAGGTTCCTCCTCAGCACCTCCTTAGCATGCAGCTGCTCCCGCTCTCTTATACACAAGGCCATTTCTTTATCTTGGAATGCTTTGACTCCGAGCTTTTGTTCTTTCCCAGGCTTTATTACATCAGCACTAACAACCTGTAACCGTTCGTTTTCTGAATCAATTCCCCCCTTTTCTTTCAACTTTGTAAATTCTTTTACAATCACTTTTAACATGTTCTCTCTCCCCATCTGATTTCTAAAATACTTCCCAGATTCCACGCGTTCACGGAGCTGATGCTTCTTCCATTGAATATATTTGTCTCTGGCCCCCCTGGTACAACACATAAGACATCTAATTAATGCATACACTAAATTCCTAACATAAGTATTGCTATTAGAAGGATAAACAGTCGCTTAAGCCAAGCAAAGTTAGGTAACCACGAGGTTAACTTTTCCAAAGATCAGAAAACCCGAATGTGGTGTCATCTTGCGCAGTCAAATGCAAAATCTGAGTTTTAGCTATGAGATTTTGTAAGTCTTTCTCTACTCTCCCATTCTGGTTTACATATGAACAACAGCTTTGATTAATCACTGCACATAAGCCTACTTCTTTCCAGGTTAATAAGTCTAATGCCATTCTGTTTTGTCCCACCACATTTGCTAATGACTGGACTTCTTGTTGAAGTGCCTGTATAGCATTGATTGTAGATTTCTCAAGCACTTCTTTAGTGGCCGATATGTTCACAATTACATTTTCCTATTCACTGACGCCCAGGAACGGTATAAACCATCTTACAAAGCTGTGGAACCTTGTTCCCCTCGTCAGTAGAGGGTTTTCCACTCCCTGATTTCTCCTCCAAGGTGTTCTCAGCATTCCTGAGGGGATTTCAGACTGATTAAACACCGTATCCTGGCTAGTTAGGTAGCCTATCGTGCAAGTTTCCTTCCATCCTCCGGGCAGCTGTTTTCTACTATATCCACCTCCACACAACAACCAATACCCTTTAGGTAACTTACAGGGTCCAATAGTTGCCGTCAGATTCGCACCTAAAAATTTCCCCCCGGTACCGTCCATACTCCCAGGAATATCCTTCTCCTTCGGAAATACCACTGCTTTTATATGCAACTAGTTGTGTTTTGTCTCAAAAGTCAATATATGTTACTCTTATCCCTGTTAGATCCCAACTTCCCACATCAACAGTTGTCCTATTAACCCAGTACTTGCTCCATCCCCAAGTTGTTGTCTTATTCACCGACCCACTGTGTCTATGTTCCCCGTGTTACCAATGTTTCCAGATTTCGTGAATATGTATTCACATCCCGTGTCCCTCCCCCTGAAACACAAAGTCCTGGCATGTTGATGACTATTAATGTCATTAATGTCCATCTTTTCGTTGGAGGCGAAGTTTCAGGGGTCCGGCCTGTGTTGAAGTCCATTGGGGTTCTGGAGCCCTCTTGACGCGAGTCCAATGGATCCAAGGAGCTTGTTCCTTGATCTTTATGGCCGTGTGAGTGGTCAGCAGTACCTGGAAGGGACCTTCCCCCTTTGGCTTCAGTGGTGAATCTGTAAAAGACTTAACATATACATAGTCCCCAGGTTCGATCTCGTGTACTGGTACATCCAGCCCATGAGCTCTTGTTCCCAGAACCAGTTTTTCTACCTCTCGGAGCTGTTTTTGTAAATTTATCAGGTAATCTGTTAGTATTTCATTCCCCAGCTCTGTGGATATTCCGTTTTGTACACTATATGGTCTCCCATAGAGTATTTCAAAGGGGCTCAAACCTTCTTTGGTTCTGGGTTTTGTTCTTATCCTGAGAAGGGCTAATGGTAGTGATTGAGGCCAGGCCAAGTTAGCTTCCTGGCCTAGTTTCACAATTTGCGTTTTGATCAAGTGATTCATCTTTTCTACTTGACCACTCGATCGTGGGTTGTATGGGGTGTGAAGTTGCCAGTCTATACCCAATAATCTGCTTACTTTCGAAACAACCCTTGCAGTGAAATGAGATCCTCGGTCCGAGGAAATTACTGCGGGAACCCCGAACCTTGGTATAATTTCATGCAACAATGCTTTGACCACTTCTCTTGTTTTGTTGGTTTACAGGGAAATGCCTCTGGCCATCCTGAAAAGGTATCAGTTAACACCAATAGGTATCGAAACCCCCCTTTTCTTGGAAGTTCTGAAAAATCAATTTGCCATTGTTGTCCCGGATAGTTTCCCTTCCCTATCTGGCCAAATTGGACTCTGGGGCCTGTCTTAGGGTTGTTCTGTAAACATACCTCACACTTCTGAGTGACTTGTTTGACAGTGGCATATAGATTACGAGCACATATTATCCTACTCAGGTATCTGTAAAGTGCCTCTGTTCCCCAATGGGATTTTCTATGTTCTGCCATGACCACTGCCCTTAATAACGAAAAAGGCACTATTATTTTTCCCTGTGGAGTTTTGGCCCATTTCCCTTCAATTTTCCCATTTAAGTCTTTGATCAATTTGTGATCATCCCTAGAATATTTAGGTTCGTCGTCAATTTGTATCTTACCATCTGGGACCAAGGATTGTGTTTCTGCATTACCCATTTCCGCTGCCCTTTTGGCTTCTCGGTCCGCCAGTGCGTTACCCAGTTCCACAGCGGTGTTCCCTTTTTGGTGAGCTTTGCAGTGCATGATAGCCACTTTGGCAGGCAGTAATACTGCATCTAAGAGTTTGAGAATTTCCTCAGCATGTTTGATGTGCTTCCCTTGTGTAGATAAGAGTCCTCTTCCTCTCCAGACCGCCCCGTGAGCATGCACTGCCCCGAAAGCATATTTAGACTCTGTAAATAAAAACTTACCCGTTTTCCTTTGGCCAATTCCAGGGCTCGGGTTAGTGCTATTTTCTCAGCCTTTTGGGGTGATGTATTTGGGGCCAGGGCTTTGGACTCTCTTACCTTCTCTGTAGTAGCCAGCTTTGCGTATCCCCTGTTGAATGAAGCTGCTCCCGTCGGTGAACCAGGAATCCTCTACATCCTCTAATGGTTCTTCTTTCAGGTCTGGTCGGCTGGAGTACACTGCCTCGATTGTTTCCAAGCAGTCGTGGGTCACTGATTCTCCTTCGGTTCCGCTGAGGAAAGAGGCTGGGTTGACAATATTAGTTACCGTTATAGCTATATCATCTTGCTCTATCAGGATAGCCTGGTACTTAAGAAACCTCTGAGGTGAAAGCCAATGCCCCCCTTTTACTTCCAGTACTGCTGAGACTGTATGTGATACCATAACTGTGATTTTCTGGCCTAGGGTGAACTTACGGGCCTTTTGGATGTTTATTACCACTGCTGCCACCGCTCGGAGACAGCTAGGCCACCCTTTACTTCCTCCGTCGAGCTGTTTGGAGAAGTATGCCACCGCCCTCCGATAGGGTCCCAAAGTCTGGGCTAGGACTCCTAAGGCCATTCCTTGCTTTTCATAGGAAAACAACCAGAAAGGTTTAGTAGTGTCAGGTAATCCCAGGGCAGGTGCTTCCATTAACCTCTTTTTTAATTGATGGAGGGCTTTGTCTGCCTCCCTATTCCATATAATATTCTTTGAGTCAGATTTTAATAACTCCTATAAAGGCTTTACCAAAAGTCCGTAGTTATATATCCAGAGACGACACCATCCTCTCATGTTCGAAGTTCCTTAGGCGTCTGTAGTCTAGGTGTCTGGCAGATGGCCTCCTTCCCCAGTGTCCGTTGTCCTGCGGTTATTTCATATCCCAGATAGTTCACTTGCTGCTGGGCTACCTGTGCTTTCTGTGAAGAAACTTTATAGCCATTAAGTCCAAGAAAATTTAACAGGCTCACAGTCCATTTTATGCATGTTTCTCTGGTGTCAGGGGCGAGTAATATATCGTCCACATACTGCAATACCACTCCTGACCCAAGCGGGCGTTTCCACTGTTCCAAGTCTTTAGCTAGCTGATTTCCAAAAAGCGTCGGGCTATTTTTGAAGCCCTGCGGTAGCACAGTCCATGTAAGCTGTGTTTTCCTTCCAGATTCTGGGTTTTCCCATTCGAATGCAAATAAAAGCTGGCTCTCTGGGCTCAAAGGCATGCAGAAAAATGCATCCCTTAGGTTCAAGACGGTAAACCATGCCGATTCAGGTACCACTTTAGTTAGACAAGTGTATGGATTTGCCACTACCGGATGCAAAGCCTCAACAATTCTGTTGATAGCTCTGAGGTCCTGCACTATGCGATAGCTACCATCCGGCTTCTTAACAGGTAATACTGGAGTGTTATACTCTGATTCACATTCTTTCAGCAGCCCATACTCAATAAACCGATCTATAGTTGGTAGGATCCCCTCCCTGTCCTCTATTCTAAGGGGCTACTGTTTGACTCTCACCGGTCGTGCTCCTTGTTGAGGCTTTATCACTATTGGGGAAGCATTTTTTGCTCTCCCCGGCACTCCCGAGGCCCAGACCCCCGGATAAATTTGGGCTTTAATCTCCTCAGGCACTCCTGTAGAAATGGGAGTTCCTATGAGGGCCAAACTTAGTATTTCAATTAGTTGATCTTCTCTTATCCGAAGTTCCATTTTCCCTTTTTTGAATTTAATTTCTGCTCCCAATTGCTCTAATAAATCTCGCCCTAACAGGGGTCTCGGCGAATTTGGCAGATATAAAAAGTTGTGTATCCCCAATTGTTTTCCCAATTTGAACTTAAGAGGTTTGAGAAAATATGCCTTTTCGCTCCGGCCAGTGGCTCCTGTTACTGTTATAAAATCAGTATCGATAGGGGTCAGAGCTTGATTTAAAACCGAATACGTTGCTCCTGTATCCACCAAAAATTCTATTCTTGTTGCTTTTTCCCTAGCCTTAGGGTAACCAGTGGATCCGCTAGGGTAGATTCCCCGGTCCCCGTCAATCTTCTTTATAATGGGCCTGAATTTTTACTTTTCGTCTTTTTGGGGACCCATTCTTCCAGTGCCCTCTCTGCTTACACCACGCACATTGATCTCTTTCTAATGGTTTCCTAAAATTCCCTGCTTTCGTTTCCCCCCTCCCATGTACTGCTACCACCAGTGCCCGTCTGTCCCTTATCCTCCTCCTCCCGGTTGTTAAACACTCTCCATGCCTCATCTAACAGAGTCTCTAGATTTCTGCTGTCTGTTGGTCTCAGTTTTTGCAGCTTCCTCCGGATATCGTTGGCAGACTGCCCTAAAAAGAGAGACACTAACTGCTGGATTCCTATCGCTGATCCAGGGTCCGAGGGGGTGTAGCGTCTCATTGCATCTCGTAATTTATCTAGAAACTCCGAGGGCCTCTCCTTCGGTCCTCGTCTTACAGCATACAGCATTGACCAGTTAATGGCTTTCGGGATAGCCCTCTCCATCCCTGTTATAATCCAATCTCTGTAAGTTTCTAGCGCCTCTGAATGAGTGGTCCTGTTTGGGTTCCAGTGAGGGTTCTGCAAAGGGAAGTGTTCTTTAATATACCTTCCTGAATCTTTCAGTTGGTCCGTGGCTATATTGTGAGCAGTTTTTAAAACCAGTTGTTTCTCAGTTTCTGTTAGGTGATCTAATAATAAATGGATATCACTCCAGTCAGGATTGTGCTGCTTTACCAGAAACCGAAAATGTCTAGTAACCCCTACGGGATCATTCCGATAATTCTTTGCCATACTTTTCCAGGTTTCTAAATCAAATGAGGAAAAAGAGACTTTTATCATTACGGGTAGGCCGTCCGGACCCATGGCTTCCCTTAAGGGTGCTTGAATCGCTGCTTGCTCTGTCCTTTTCCGAGTACGGGACGATACAGGGCTGTCAGGTGGGGTTTTGGATTCAGTTTTGGAATCAGCTTCAGTTTCTCTATCTTCTTGAGGAACCCTTACCCCCTCCCAACGGTCTTCTCTTGCTATAACCGGTGGTAAGTAAGTGTCAAGAAAATCGTCTTCTTTAGGATCCCGAATCTTTTCAGGCTTTGTGCATCTCTGCCCTATGCTACAGGCTGAACAACATCTTTTTATATTACCTTTCATTTCTCCTCTTCTTTCTTTCTCTAAGGCTAGTACCATCGGGTCTTGTGGAGGTAATAGCCCGCAGTCCCGTTGGTACTCTGGGTGGTTCCAAAGGGTGAAAAACATATCCGCATATGTGACTTCATCCCACTTTCCTTCCCTTCTGAGGAACAGCATTAATTGTAGTATAGTATTGTAATTAAGAGTCCCGTTAAGGGCCATTTCTCCTGATCATCTAATTTGTAAAGGGGCCACCTTTGATTACAATATTTAATTAAGGTTTTCTTGTCCACGCTGCCACCTGGTGAGCCCCCGATCTCCTTCCAGTGTGCTAAAATACACCCTAGGGTACTACTTTTCAGTATCTCACTTCCTTGATTTTTGCCCTTTTTATGTTCCCTTACCCCCTTAGTTCAGAGGCGATCCTGATCTCGGTGTGTCACTTAGGTGTTACCCCCCCTGCTGCCGCTGTCGCTACCTTTATGTCCAGGGGTAGGCTATGTCTCCACAGATTATTTGTTGCAACTCTCCCGCCCGCTCGATCTTTTCCCACTCAGTCCAGCTACCACACTGTGGACACCAAAAATCGTCCTCCCGATCTACCCAAACCTCTGTATTACAAGCAAAGCACTTTAAGACAAAAATAGGATCACAAAAGTTATCCGAATGTCCAAGACACTGCCACTCAATATTCTCATTATTAGATTCACACAATGCTTCTGTACAGTCGTTCCTCTGTACGCTTCGTTCGTCTCCGGCCGCTCTCCTCGCGGAGAACACGGAACAGCGGATCGGAACTTCACACTCGCTCCGCAGCAGTGCCGCGTCTCAATCACTCAGTTCACTCATACAACAATTACAGACAATAACACGGTAGGGATACCTTATGACAAATACACTAAATAATCAACAATATTACAATTCCACACACTAACCCAAAAACCCACGGATCCCACACCATTAGCCCAAGCTTGAGCATACCCCGGGGCGAGTACACCGACTCTTTACCACGCGTAGGACGTCTCCTCACGACTTACAGGTCCCCCCCATGAAACCCTAAAACATACCTGGTCCGCAGGAGATGGTCCTTGTCTGTCCCCGCGGTGATCTGGATGAGTTGGGGAGTCCTTCCGAGAAATCTCGGGGGCGCCCAGAGGAGTCCCGTCCTCAGCAGGTCCCGCAGCCGGACAGAGGGGGTCCCATCTGGGGTGCCAAACTGATGCTCAAAAACAAACATCACAACTCGCAAAGAGTTATAAAGCAGGTATGTTTAGTGCAGCGCTGGGTGCAAGGGGGATTTCTCCGCCAAACTTGTACACCGGTTTGTGAAGCAAGCGTCCATTTATGGTGAAAAGCATACATATTCATTATGGTGGGCAGGTTGTTATAATTAAAGGCGTTACTTTTCTAATTATTTCCAAGAACCCATTATCAAAAATCTCCTCCCCTGTCCTGACCAGATGGACACCTTTCCCAGACAGTTAAGTTCCTTCTCAGCACCTCCTTAGCATGCAGCTGCTCCCGCTATCTTATACACAAAGCCACTTCTTTATCTTGGAATTCTGGGGCCCCGAGCTTCTGTTCTTTCCCAGACTGTAATACATCCGCACTAACAAACTGTAACCGTTCGTTTTCTGAATCAAAGGAGAGGCGATATCGGGAGAGCGCTCGGCGGCACTCGGAGGCGCGCTGTGGTACAGCTGAGAGATCCCGAGACCACCCAGAGGCACTCGCATGCGAAGGGTGGAGTGCGACGAGCTCTGCAGAGCGCCCGGCGGCACCCCGAGGAGCGGGATGAGCGTGCGTCGGGTCGACCGGACGCACAGCGACACCCGGAAGCTCACGGTGGTAGTGCGGCGAGCTCGGGAGAGCCCCGCAGCACCCCGAAGAGCGGGGTGAAGGATCGGCGTGGTCGGGAGGAGGCGGAGTGACAGACGGAGGCGCAGGGTGGTAGCGCGGCGAGCTTGGACAGTGCCCGGCGGCACCCCGAAGAGCGCGCTGAGGGCACGGGCGAGTCAGACGAGGACTCGTCGGCACCCCGAAGGGCGGGGGGAGCGGCTCGGGCAGGTGGGACGTGCGCCTGTCACCATCCCGAGGGGTGGGTTAAGGCTCGGCGGGATCGAATTGGCGCCCGACGGCACCCGGAGGGGTGGGATGAGGGTGCGTCGGGGTTGGGAGGATGCGCAGCGACACCCAGCAAGATTGGCAGAGCGCCCGGAGGCACCCTGCCGAGCGGGGTGTATATACGGCGCGGGCGGAAGGCGCACCGCGACACCCGGAGGAGCACGGTAGTAGCGCGGCGAGCTCGGGAGAGCCCCGCATCACCCTGAAGAGCGGGGTGATGAATCGGCGTGGTCGGGAGGACGCGCAGCAACACGCAGAGGCGCACGCTGGTACAACGGCGAGCTCGGACAAGGGTTCCAGAGCTCAAGACTCTGTAGGGTTCCAGAGGGGCTCGTAGGGTTCCGTCGAAATCTGAAGGGTTCCCTAGGGGCCCGTAGAGTCCCGTAGATTGCCGTAGGGGCCTGTAGGGTTGTGTAAGTGCCCGCAGGGGTTGGTAGGACCTTGTAGGGTGCCATATGTTTCCGGAGGGTTGTGTAGGGTTCCGTAGGGGCCTGTGGTGTTCCCTAGGGCCCTGCAGAGTTTGTAGAGTTCCCGGTGGCACTCGCCGGCGCTGGTTGGTAGCGCGTCGAGCTCGGGGTAGCGCCTCGCAACACCCCGACTTGCGGGGTCAACGAGTGGCTATACCGGGAGAGCGCTCGGCGGCACTCGGAGGCGCGCTGTGGTACCGCGGCGAGATCCCGAGAGCACCCAGCGGCACTCGCATGCGCAGGGTGGAGCGCGAAGAGCTCGGGAGATCGTCCGGCGGCACCCCGAGGAGCGGGATGAGCGTGCGTCGGGTCGACAGGACGTACAGCGGCACCTGGAGGCGCACTTTGGTAGTGCGGCGAGCTCGGGAGAGCTCTCGGCGGCACTCGGAGGCGCGCGGTGGTACCGCTGCGAGCGCGGCTGATCTCCTGGCGGCACCCCGAGCACCGTGGTTAAGGTGACGCGCGGAAACTAACATTAGAACTCGCAGAGAGTTATAGAGCAGGTATGTTTATTGCAGCTCTGGGTGCAAGGGGGATTTCTCCGCCAAACTTGTACACCGGTTTGTGAAGCAAGCGTCCATTTATGGTGAAAAGCATACATATTCATTATGGTGTTCAGTTTGTTATAAATAAAGGCGTTACTATTGTAATTATTTGCAAGAGGTCATTACCAATAATCTCCTCCCCTGTCCTGACCAGATGAACACCTTTCCCAGATAGGTTCCTCCTCAGCACCTCCTTAGCATGCAGCTGCTCCCGCTCTCTTATACACAAGGCCATTTCTTTATCTTGGAATGCTTTGACTCCGAGCTTTTGTTCTTTCCCAGGCTTTATTACATCAGCACTAACAACCTGTAACCGTTCGTTTTCTGAATCAATTCCCCCCTTTTCTTTCAACTTTGTAAATTCTTTTACAATCACTTTTAACATGTTCTCTCTCCCCATCTGATTTCTAAAATACTTCCCAGATTCCACGCGTTCACGGAGCTGATGCTTCTTCCATTGAATATATTTGTCTCTGGCCCCCCTGGTACAACACATAAGACATCTAATTAATGCATACACTAAATTCCTAACATAAGTATTGCTATTAGAAGGATAAACAGTCGCTTAAGCCAAGCAAAGTTAGGTAACCACGAGGTTAACTTTTCCAAAGATCAGAAAACCCGAATGTGGTGTCATCTTGCGCAGTCAAATGCAAAATCTGAGTTTTAGCTATGAGATTTTGTAAGTCTTTCTCTACTCTCCCATTCTGGTTTACATATGAACAACAGCTTTGATTAATCACTGCACATAAGCCTACTTCTTTCCAGGTTAATAAGTCTAATGCCATTCTGTTTTGTCCCACCACATTTGCTAATGACTGGACTTCTTGTTGAAGTGCCTGTATAGCATTGATTGTAGATTTCTCAAGCACTTCTTTAGTGGCCGATATGTTCACAATTACATTTTCCTATTCACTGACGCCCAGGAACGGTATAAACCATCTTACAAAGCTGTGGAACCTTGTTCCCCTCGTCAGTAGAGGGTTTTCCACTCCCTGATTTCTCCTCCAAGGTGTTCTCAGCATTCCTGAGGGGATTTCAGACTGATTAAACACCGTATCCTGGCTAGTTAGGTAGCCTATCGTGCAAGTTTCCTTCCATCCTCCGGGCAGCTGTTTTCTACTATATCCACCTCCACACAACAACCAATACCCTTTAGGTAACTTACAGGGTCCAATAGTTGCCGTCAGATTCGCACCTAAAAATTTCCCCCCGGTACCGTCCATACTCCCAGGAATATCCTTCTCCTTCGGAAATACCACTGCTTTTATATGCAACTAGTTGTGTTTTGTCTCAAAAGTCAATATATGTTACTCTTATCCCTGTTAGATCCCAACTTCCCACATCAACAGTTGTCCTATTAACCCAGTACTTGCTCCATCCCCAAGTTGTTGTCTTATTCACCGACCCACTGTGTCTATGTTCCCCGTGTTACCAATGTTTCCAGATTTCGTGAATATGTATTCACATCCCGTGTCCCTCCCCCTGAAACACAAAGTCCTGGCATGTTGATGACTATTAATGTCATTAATGTCCATCTTTTCGTTGGAGGCGAAGTTTCAGGGGTCCGGCCTGTGTTGAAGTCCATTGGGGTTCTGGAGCCCTCTTGACGCGAGTCCAATGGATCCAAGGAGCTTGTTCCTTGATCTTTATGGCCGTGTGAGTGGTCAGCAGTACCTGGAAGGGACCTTCCCCCTTTGGCTTCAGTGGTGAA
The DNA here is from genome assembly GCF_964106895.1 of Numenius arquata. Lineage (NCBI taxonomy): Eukaryota > Metazoa > Chordata > Aves > Charadriiformes > Scolopacidae > Numenius > Numenius arquata. The sequence goes on from NW_027415771.1 coordinate 84,292, forward strand.
TCTGTAAAAGACTTAACATATACATAGTCCCCAGGTTCGATCTCGTGTACTGGTACATCCAGCCCATGAGCTCTTGTTCCCAGAACCAGTTTTTCTACCTCTCGGAGCTGTTTTTGTAAATTTATCAGGTAATCTGTTAGTATTTCATTCCCCAGCTCTGTGGATATTCCGTTTTGTACACTATATGGTCTCCCATAGAGTATTTCAAAGGGGCTCAAACCTTCTTTGGTTCTGGGTTTTGTTCTTATCCTGAGAAGGGCTAATGGTAGTGATTGAGGCCAGGCCAAGTTAGCTTCCTGGCCTAGTTTCACAATTTGCGTTTTGATCAAGTGATTCATCTTTTCTACTTGACCACTCGATCGTGGGTTGTATGGGGTGTGAAGTTGCCAGTCTATACCCAATAATCTGCTTACTTTCGAAACAACCCTTGCAGTGAAATGAGATCCTCGGTCCGAGGAAATTACTGCGGGAACCCCGAACCTTGGTATAATTTCATGCAACAATGCTTTGACCACTTCTCTTGTTTTGTTGGTTTACAGGGAAATGCCTCTGGCCATCCTGAAAAGGTATCAGTTAACACCAATAGGTATCGAAACCCCCCTTTTCTTGGAAGTTCTGAAAAATCAATTTGCCATTGTTGTCCCGGATAGTTTCCCTTCCCTATCTGGCCAAATTGGACTCTGGGGCCTGTCTTAGGGTTGTTCTGTAAACATACCTCACACTTCTGAGTGACTTGTTTGACAGTGGCATATAGATTACGAGCACATATTATCCTACTCAGGTATCTGTAAAGTGCCTCTGTTCCCCAATGGGATTTTCTATGTTCTGCCATGACCACTGCCCTTAATAACGAAAAAGGCACTATTATTTTTCCCTGTGGAGTTTTGGCCCATTTCCCTTCAATTTTCCCATTTAAGTCTTTGATCAATTTGTGATCATCCCTAGAATATTTAGGTTCGTCGTCAATTTGTATCTTACCATCTGGGACCAAGGATTGTGTTTCTGCATTACCCATTTCCGCTGCCCTTTTGGCTTCTCGGTCCGCCAGTGCGTTACCCAGTTCCACAGCGGTGTTCCCTTTTTGGTGAGCTTTGCAGTGCATGATAGCCACTTTGGCAGGCAGTAATACTGCATCTAAGAGTTTGAGAATTTCCTCAGCATGTTTGATGTGCTTCCCTTGTGTAGATAAGAGTCCTCTTCCTCTCCAGACCGCCCCGTGAGCATGCACTGCCCCGAAAGCATATTTAGACTCTGTAAATAAAAACTTACCCGTTTTCCTTTGGCCAATTCCAGGGCTCGGGTTAGTGCTATTTTCTCAGCCTTTTGGGGTGATGTATTTGGGGCCAGGGCTTTGGACTCTCTTACCTTCTCTGTAGTAGCCAGCTTTGCGTATCCCCTGTTGAATGAAGCTGCTCCCGTCGGTGAACCAGGAATCCTCTACATCCTCTAATGGTTCTTCTTTCAGGTCTGGTCGGCTGGAGTACACTGCCTCGATTGTTTCCAAGCAGTCGTGGGTCACTGATTCTCCTTCGGTTCCGCTGAGGAAAGAGGCTGGGTTGACAATATTAGTTACCGTTATAGCTATATCATCTTGCTCTATCAGGATAGCCTGGTACTTAAGAAACCTCTGAGGTGAAAGCCAATGCCCCCCTTTTACTTCCAGTACTGCTGAGACTGTATGTGATACCATAACTGTGATTTTCTGGCCTAGGGTGAACTTACGGGCCTTTTGGATGTTTATTACCACTGCTGCCACCGCTCGGAGACAGCTAGGCCACCCTTTACTTCCTCCGTCGAGCTGTTTGGAGAAGTATGCCACCGCCCTCCGATAGGGTCCCAAAGTCTGGGCTAGGACTCCTAAGGCCATTCCTTGCTTTTCATAGGAAAACAACCAGAAAGGTTTAGTAGTGTCAGGTAATCCCAGGGCAGGTGCTTCCATTAACCTCTTTTTTAATTGATGGAGGGCTTTGTCTGCCTCCCTATTCCATATAATATTCTTTGAGTCAGATTTTAATAACTCCTATAAAGGCTTTACCAAAAGTCCGTAGTTATATATCCAGAGACGACACCATCCTCTCATGTTCGAAGTTCCTTAGGCGTCTGTAGTCTAGGTGTCTGGCAGATGGCCTCCTTCCCCAGTGTCCGTTGTCCTGCGGTTATTTCATATCCCAGATAGTTCACTTGCTGCTGGGCTACCTGTGCTTTCTGTGAAGAAACTTTATAGCCATTAAGTCCAAGAAAATTTAACAGGCTCACAGTCCATTTTATGCATGTTTCTCTGGTGTCAGGGGCGAGTAATATATCGTCCACATACTGCAATACCACTCCTGACCCAAGCGGGCGTTTCCACTGTTCCAAGTCTTTAGCTAGCTGATTTCCAAAAAGCGTCGGGCTATTTTTGAAGCCCTGCGGTAGCACAGTCCATGTAAGCTGTGTTTTCCTTCCAGATTCTGGGTTTTCCCATTCGAATGCAAATAAAAGCTGGCTCTCTGGGCTCAAAGGCATGCAGAAAAATGCATCCCTTAGGTTCAAGACGGTAAACCATGCCGATTCAGGTACCACTTTAGTTAGACAAGTGTATGGATTTGCCACTACCGGATGCAAAGCCTCAACAATTCTGTTGATAGCTCTGAGGTCCTGCACTATGCGATAGCTACCATCCGGCTTCTTAACAGGTAATACTGGAGTGTTATACTCTGATTCACATTCTTTCAGCAGCCCATACTCAATAAACCGATCTATAGTTGGTAGGATCCCCTCCCTGTCCTCTATTCTAAGGGGCTACTGTTTGACTCTCACCGGTCGTGCTCCTTGTTGAGGCTTTATCACTATTGGGGAAGCATTTTTTGCTCTCCCCGGCACTCCCGAGGCCCAGACCCCCGGATAAATTTGGGCTTTAATCTCCTCAGGCACTCCTGTAGAAATGGGAGTTCCTATGAGGGCCAAACTTAGTATTTCAATTAGTTGATCTTCTCTTATCCGAAGTTCCATTTTCCCTTTTTTGAATTTAATTTCTGCTCCCAATTGCTCTAATAAATCTCGCCCTAACAGGGGTCTCGGCGAATTTGGCAGATATAAAAAGTTGTGTATCCCCAATTGTTTTCCCAATTTGAACTTAAGAGGTTTGAGAAAATATGCCTTTTCGCTCCGGCCAGTGGCTCCTGTTACTGTTATAAAATCAGTATCGATAGGGGTCAGAGCTTGATTTAAAACCGAATACGTTGCTCCTGTATCCACCAAAAATTCTATTCTTGTTGCTTTTTCCCTAGCCTTAGGGTAACCAGTGGATCCGCTAGGGTAGATTCCCCGGTCCCCGTCAATCTTCTTTATAATGGGCCTGAATTTTTACTTTTCGTCTTTTTGGGGACCCATTCTTCCAGTGCCCTCTCTGCTTACACCACGCACATTGATCTCTTTCTAATGGTTTCCTAAAATTCCCTGCTTTCGTTTCCCCCCTCCCATGTACTGCTACCACCAGTGCCCGTCTGTCCCTTATCCTCCTCCTCCCGGTTGTTAAACACTCTCCATGCCTCATCTAACAGAGTCTCTAGATTTCTGCTGTCTGTTGGTCTCAGTTTTTGCAGCTTCCTCCGGATATCGTTGGCAGACTGCCCTAAAAAGAGAGACACTAACTGCTGGATTCCTATCGCTGATCCAGGGTCCGAGGGGGTGTAGCGTCTCATTGCATCTCGTAATTTATCTAGAAACTCCGAGGGCCTCTCCTTCGGTCCTCGTCTTACAGCATACAGCATTGACCAGTTAATGGCTTTCGGGATAGCCCTCTCCATCCCTGTTATAATCCAATCTCTGTAAGTTTCTAGCGCCTCTGAATGAGTGGTCCTGTTTGGGTTCCAGTGAGGGTTCTGCAAAGGGAAGTGTTCTTTAATATACCTTCCTGAATCTTTCAGTTGGTCCGTGGCTATATTGTGAGCAGTTTTTAAAACCAGTTGTTTCTCAGTTTCTGTTAGGTGATCTAATAATAAATGGATATCACTCCAGTCAGGATTGTGCTGCTTTACCAGAAACCGAAAATGTCTAGTAACCCCTACGGGATCATTCCGATAATTCTTTGCCATACTTTTCCAGGTTTCTAAATCAAATGAGGAAAAAGAGACTTTTATCATTACGGGTAGGCCGTCCGGACCCATGGCTTCCCTTAAGGGTGCTTGAATCGCTGCTTGCTCTGTCCTTTTCCGAGTACGGGACGATACAGGGCTGTCAGGTGGGGTTTTGGATTCAGTTTTGGAATCAGCTTCAGTTTCTCTATCTTCTTGAGGAACCCTTACCCCCTCCCAACGGTCTTCTCTTGCTATAACCGGTGGTAAGTAAGTGTCAAGAAAATCGTCTTCTTTAGGATCCCGAATCTTTTCAGGCTTTGTGCATCTCTGCCCTATGCTACAGGCTGAACAACATCTTTTTATATTACCTTTCATTTCTCCTCTTCTTTCTTTCTCTAAGGCTAGTACCATCGGGTCTTGTGGAGGTAATAGCCCGCAGTCCCGTTGGTACTCTGGGTGGTTCCAAAGGGTGAAAAACATATCCGCATATGTGACTTCATCCCACTTTCCTTCCCTTCTGAGGAACAGCATTAATTGTAGTATAGTATTGTAATTAAGAGTCCCGTTAAGGGCCATTTCTCCTGATCATCTAATTTGTAAAGGGGCCACCTTTGATTACAATATTTAATTAAGGTTTTCTTGTCCACGCTGCCACCTGGTGAGCCCCCGATCTCCTTCCAGTGTGCTAAAATACACCCTAGGGTACTACTTTTCAGTATCTCACTTCCTTGATTTTTGCCCTTTTTATGTTCCCTTACCCCCTTAGTTCAGAGGCGATCCTGATCTCGGTGTGTCACTTAGGTGTTACCCCCCCTGCTGCCGCTGTCGCTACCTTTATGTCCAGGGGTAGGCTATGTCTCCACAGATTATTTGTTGCAACTCTCCCGCCCGCTCGATCTTTTCCCACTCAGTCCAGCTACCACACTGTGGACACCAAAAATCGTCCTCCCGATCTACCCAAACCTCTGTATTACAAGCAAAGCACTTTAAGACAAAAATAGGATCACAAAAGTTATCCGAATGTCCAAGACACTGCCACTCAATATTCTCATTATTAGATTCACACAATGCTTCTGTACAGTCGTTCCTCTGTACGCTTCGTTCGTCTCCGGCCGCTCTCCTCGCGGAGAACACGGAACAGCGGATCGGAACTTCACACTCGCTCCGCAGCAGTGCCGCGTCTCAATCACTCAGTTCACTCATACAACAATTACAGACAATAACACGGTAGGGATACCTTATGACAAATACACTAAATAATCAACAATATTACAATTCCACACACTAACCCAAAAACCCACGGATCCCACACCATTAGCCCAAGCTTGAGCATACCCCGGGGCGAGTACACCGACTCTTTACCACGCGTAGGACGTCTCCTCACGACTTACAGGTCCCCCCCATGAAACCCTAAAACATACCTGGTCCGCAGGAGATGGTCCTTGTCTGTCCCCGCGGTGATCTGGATGAGTTGGGGAGTCCTTCCGAGAAATCTCGGGGGCGCCCAGAGGAGTCCCGTCCTCAGCAGGTCCCGCAGCCGGACAGAGGGGGTCCCATCTGGGGTGCCAAACTGATGCTCAAAAACAAACATCACAACTCGCAAAGAGTTATAAAGCAGGTATGTTTAGTGCAGCGCTGGGTGCAAGGGGGATTTCTCCGCCAAACTTGTACACCGGTTTGTGAAGCAAGCGTCCATTTATGGTGAAAAGCATACATATTCATTATGGTGGGCAGGTTGTTATAATTAAAGGCGTTACTTTTCTAATTATTTCCAAGAACCCATTATCAAAAATCTCCTCCCCTGTCCTGACCAGATGGACACCTTTCCCAGACAGTTAAGTTCCTTCTCAGCACCTCCTTAGCATGCAGCTGCTCCCGCTATCTTATACACAAAGCCACTTCTTTATCTTGGAATTCTGGGGCCCCGAGCTTCTGTTCTTTCCCAGACTGTAATACATCCGCACTAACAAACTGTAACCGTTCGTTTTCTGAATCAAAGGAGAGGCGATATCGGGAGAGCGCTCGGCGGCACTCGGAGGCGCGCTGTGGTACAGCTGAGAGATCCCGAGACCACCCAGAGGCACTCGCATGCGAAGGGTGGAGTGCGACGAGCTCTGCAGAGCGCCCGGCGGCACCCCGAGGAGCGGGATGAGCGTGCGTCGGGTCGACCGGACGCACAGCGACACCCGGAAGCTCACGGTGGTAGTGCGGCGAGCTCGGGAGAGCCCCGCAGCACCCCGAAGAGCGGGGTGAAGGATCGGCGTGGTCGGGAGGAGGCGGAGTGACAGACGGAGGCGCAGGGTGGTAGCGCGGCGAGCTTGGACAGTGCCCGGCGGCACCCCGAAGAGCGCGCTGAGGGCACGGGCGAGTCAGACGAGGACTCGTCGGCACCCCGAAGGGCGGGGGGAGCGGCTCGGGCAGGTGGGACGTGCGCCTGTCACCATCCCGAGGGGTGGGTTAAGGCTCGGCGGGATCGAATTGGCGCCCGACGGCACCCGGAGGGGTGGGATGAGGGTGCGTCGGGGTTGGGAGGATGCGCAGCGACACCCAGCAAGATTGGCAGAGCGCCCGGAGGCACCCTGCCGAGCGGGGTGTATATACGGCGCGGGCGGAAGGCGCACCGCGACACCCGGAGGAGCACGGTAGTAGCGCGGCGAGCTCGGGAGAGCCCCGCATCACCCTGAAGAGCGGGGTGATGAATCGGCGTGGTCGGGAGGACGCGCAGCAACACGCAGAGGCGCACGCTGGTACAACGGCGAGCTCGGACAAGGGTTCCAGAGCTCAAGACTCTGTAGGGTTCCAGAGGGGCTCGTAGGGTTCCGTCGAAATCTGAAGGGTTCCCTAGGGGCCCGTAGAGTCCCGTAGATTGCCGTAGGGGCCTGTAGGGTTGTGTAAGTGCCCGCAGGGGTTGGTAGGAGCTTGTAGGGTGCCATATGTTTCCGGAGGGTTGTGTAGGGTTCCGTAGGGGCCTGTGGTGTTCCCTAGGGCCCTGCAGAGTTTGTAGAGTTCCCGGTGGCACTCGCCGGCGCTGGTTGGTAGCGCGTCGAGCTCGGGGTAGCGCCTCGCAACACCCCGACTTGCGGGGTCAACGAGTGGCTATACCGGGAGAGCGCTCGGCGGCACTCGGAGGCGCGCTGTGGTACCGCGGCGAGATCCCGAGAGCACCCAGCGGCACTCGCATGCGCAGGGTGGAGCGCGAAGAGCTCGGGAGATCGTCCGGCGGCACCCCGAGGAGCGGGATGAGCGTGCGTCGGGTCGACAGGACGTACAGCGGCACCTGGAGGCGCACTTTGGTAGTGCGGCGAGCTCGGGAGAGCTCTCGGCGGCACTCGGAGGCGCGCGGTGGTACCGCTGCGAGCGCGGCTGATCTCCTGGCGGCACCCCGAGCACCGTGGTTAAGGTGACGCGCGGAAACTAACATTAGAACTCGCAGAGAGTTATAGAGCAGGTATGTTTATTGCAGCTCTGGGTGCAAGGGGGATTTCTCCGCCAAACTTGTACACCGGTTTGTGAAGCAAGCGTCCATTTATGGTGAAAAGCATACATATTCATTATGGTGTTCAGTTTGTTATAAATAAAGGCGTTACTATTGTAATTATTTGCAAGAGGTCATTACCAATAATCTCCTCCCCTGTCCTGACCAGATGAACACCTTTCCCAGATAGGTTCCTCCTCAGCACCTCCTTAGCATGCAGCTGCTCCCGCTCTCTTATACACAAGGCCATTTCTTTATCTTGGAATGCTTTGACTCCGAGCTTTTGTTCTTTCCCAGGCTTTATTACATCAGCACTAACAACCTGTAACCGTTCGTTTTCTGAATCAATTCCCCCCTTTTCTTTCAACTTTGTAAATTCTTTTACAATCACTTTTAACATGTTCTCTCTCCCCATCTGATTTCTAAAATACTTCCCAGATTCCACGCGTTCACGGAGCTGATGCTTCTTCCATTGAATATATTTGTCTCTGGCCCCCCTGGTACAACACATAAGACATCTAATTAATGCATACACTAAATTCCTAACATAAGTATTGCTATTAGAAGGATAAACAGTCGCTTAAGCCAAGCAAAGTTAGGTAACCACGAGGTTAACTTTTCCAAAGATCAGAAAACCCGAATGTGGTGTCATCTTGCGCAGTCAAATGCAAAATCTGAGTTTTAGCTATGAGATTTTGTAAGTCTTTCTCTACTCTCCCATTCTGGTTTACATATGAACAACAGCTTTGATTAATCACTGCACATAAGCCTACTTCTTTCCAGGTTAATAAGTCTAATGCCATTCTGTTTTGTCCCACCACATTTGCTAATGACTGGACTTCTTGTTGAAGTGCCTGTATAGCATTGATTGTAGATTTCTCAAGCACTTCTTTAGTGGCCGATATGTTCACAATTACATTTTCCTATTCACTGACGCCCAGGAACGGTATAAACCATCTTACAAAGCTGTGGAACCTTGTTCCCCTCGTCAGTAGAGGGTTTTCCACTCCCTGATTTCTCCTCCAAGGTGTTCTCAGCATTCCTGAGGGGATTTCAGACTGATTAAACACCGTATCCTGGCTAGTTAGGTAGCCTATCGTGCAAGTTTCCTTCCATCCTCCGGGCAGCTGTTTTCTACTATATCCACCTCCACACAACAACCAATACCCTTTAGGTAACTTACAGGGTCCAATAGTTGCCGTCAGATTCGCACCTAAAAATTTCCCCCCGGTACCGTCCATACTCCCAGGAATATCCTTCTCCTTCGGAAATACCACTGCTTTTATATGCAACTAGTTGTGTTTTGTCTCAAAAGTCAATATATGTTACTCTTATCCCTGTTAGATCCCAACTTCCCACATCAACAGTTGTCCTATTAACCCAGTACTTGCTCCATCCCCAAGTTGTTGTCTTATTCACCGACCCACTGTGTCTATGTTCCCCGTGTTACCAATGTTTCCAGATTTCGTGAATATGTATTCACATCCCGTGTCCCTCCCCCTGAAACACAAAGTCCTGGCATGTTGATGACTATTAATGTCATTAATGTCCATCTTTTCGTTGGAGGCGAAGTTTCAGGGGTCCGGCCTGTGTTGAAGTCCATTGGGGTTCTGGAGCCCTCTTGACGCGAGTCCAATGGATCCAAGGAGCTTGTTCCTTGATCTTTATGGCCGTGTGAGTGGTCAGCAGTACCTGGAAGGGACCTTCCCCCTTTGGCTTCAGTGGTGAATCTGTAAAAGACTTAACATATACATAGTCCCCAGGTTCGATCTCGTGTACTGGTACATCCAGCCCATGAGCTCTTGTTCCCAGAACCAGTTTTTCTACCTCTCGGAGCTGTTTTTGTAAATTTATCAGGTAATCTGTTAGTATTTCATTCCCCAGCTCTGTGGATATTCCGTTTTGTACACTATATGGTCTCCCATAGAGTATTTCAAAGGGGCTCAAACCTTCTTTGGTTCTGGGTTTTGTTCTTATCCTGAGAAGGGCTAATGGTAGTGATTGAGGCCAGGCCAAGTTAGCTTCCTGGCCTAGTTTCACAATTTGCGTTTTGATCAAGTGATTCATCTTTTCTACTTGACCACTCGATCGTGGGTTGTATGGGGTGTGAAGTTGCCAGTCTATACCCAATAATCTGCTTACTTTCGAAACAACCCTTGCAGTGAAATGAGATCCTCGGTCCGAGGAAATTACTGCGGGAACCCCGAACCTTGGTATAATTTCATGCAACAATGCTTTGACCACTTCTCTTGTTTTGTTGGTTTACAGGGAAATGCCTCTGGCCATCCTGAAAAGGTATCAGTTAACACCAATAGGTATCGAAACCCCCCTTTTCTTGGAAGTTCTGAAAAATCAATTTGCCATTGTTGTCCCGGATAGTTTCCCTTCCCTATCTGGCCAAATTGGACTCTGGGGCCTGTCTTAGGGTTGTTCTGTAAACATACCTCACACTTCTGAGTGACTTGTTTGACAGTGGCATATAGATTACGAGCACATATTATCCTACTCAGGTATCTGTAAAGTGCCTCTGTTCCCCAATGGGATTTTCTATGTTCTGCCATGACCACTGCCCTTAATAACGAAAAAGGCACTATTATTTTTCCCTGTGGAGTTTTGGCCCATTTCCCTTCAATTTTCCCATTTAAGTCTTTGATCAATTTGTGATCATCCCTAGAATATTTAGGTTCGTCGTCAATTTGTATCTTACCATCTGGGACCAAGGATTGTGTTTCTGCATTACCCATTTCCGCTGCCCTTTTGGCTTCTCGGTCCGCCAGTGCGTTACCCAGTTCCACAGCGGTGTTCCCTTTTTGGTGAGCTTTGCAGTGCATGATAGCCACTTTGGCAGGCAGTAATACTGCATCTAAGAGTTTGAGAATTTCCTCAGCATGTTTGATGTGCTTCCCTTGTGTAGATAAGAGTCCTCTTCCTCTCCAGACCGCCCCGTGAGCATGCACTGCCCCGAAAGCATATTTAGACTCTGTAAATAAAAACTTACCCGTTTTCCTTTGGCCAATTCCAGGGCTCGGGTTAGTGCTATTTTCTCAGCCTTTTGGGGTGATGTATTTGGGGCCAGGGCTTTGGACTCTCTTACCTTCTCTGTAGTAGCCAGCTTTGCGTATCCCCTGTTGAATGAAGCTGCTCCCGTCGGTGAACCAGGAATCCTCTACATCCTCTAATGGTTCTTCTTTCAGGTCTGGTCGGCTGGAGTACACTGCCTCGATTGTTTCCAAGCAGTCGTGGGTCACTGATTCTCCTTCGGTTCCGCTGAGGAAAGAGGCTGGGTTGACAATATTAGTTACCGTTATAGCTATATCATCTTGCTCTATCAGGATAGCCTGGTACTTAAGAAACCTCTGAGGTGAAAGCCAATGCCCCCCTTTTACTTCCAGTACTGCTGAGACTGTATGTGATACCATAACTGTGATTTTCTGGCCTAGGGTGAACTTACGGGCCTTTTGGATGTTTATTACCACTGCTGCCACCGCTCGGAGACAGCTAGGCCACCCTTTACTTCCTCCGTCGAGCTGTTTGGAGAAGTATGCCACCGCCCTCCGATAGGGTCCCAAAGTCTGGGCTAGGACTCCTAAGGCCATTCCTTGCTTTTCATAGGAAAACAACCAGAAAGGTTTAGTAGTGTCAGGTAATCCCAGGGCAGGTGCTTCCATTAACCTCTTTTTTAATTGATGGAGGGCTTTGTCTGCCTCCCTATTCCATATAATATTCTTTGAGTCAGATTTTAATAACTCCTATAAAGGCTTTACCAAAAGTCCGTAGTTATATATCCAGAGACGACACCATCCTCTCATGTTCGAAGTTCCTTAGGCGTCTGTAGTCTAGGTGTCTGGCAGATGGCCTCCTTCCCCAGTGTCCGTTGTCCTGCGGTTATTTCATATCCCAGATAGTTCACTTGCTGCTGGGCTACCTGTGCTTTCTGTGAAGAAACTTTATAGCCATTAAGTCCAAGAAAATTTAACAGGCTCACAGTCCATTTTATGCATGTTTCTCTGGTGTCAGGGGCGAGTAATATATCGTCCACATACTGCAATACCACTCCTGACCCAAGCGGGCGTTTCCACTGTTCCAAGTCTTTAGCTAGCTGATTTCCAAAAAGCGTCGGGCTATTTTTGAAGCCCTGCGGTAGCACAGTCCATGTAAGCTGTGTTTTCCTTCCAGATTCTGGGTTTTCCCATTCGAATGCAAATAAAAGCTGGCTCTCTGGGCTCAAAGGCATGCAGAAAAATGCATCCCTTAGGTTCAAGACGGTAAACCATGCCGATTCAGGTACCACTTTAGTTAGACAAGTGTATGGATTTGCCACTACCGGATGCAAAGCCTCAACAATTCTGTTGATAGCTCTGAGGTCCTGCACTATGCGATAGCTACCATCCGGCTTCTTAACAGGTAATACTGGAGTGTTATACTCTGATTCACATTCTTTCAGCAGCCCATACTCAATAAACCGATCTATAGTTGGTAGGATCCCCTCCCTGTCCTCTATTCTAAGGGGCTACTGTTTGACTCTCACCGGTCGTGCTCCTTGTTGAGGCTTTATCACTATTGGGGAAGCATTTTTTGCTCTCCCCGGCACTCCCGAGGCCCAGACCCCCGGATAAATTTGGGCTTTAATCTCCTCAGGCACTCCTGTAGAAATGGGAGTTCCTATGAGGGCCAAACTTAGTATTTCAATTAGTTGATCTTCTCTTATCCGAAGTTCCATTTTCCCTTTTTTGAATTTAATTTCTGCTCCCAATTGCTCTAATAAATCTCGCCCTAACAGGGGTCTCGGCGAATTTGGCAGATATAAAAAGTTGTGTATCCCCAATTGTTTTCCCAATTTGAACTTAAGAGGTTTGAGAAAATATGCCTTTTCGCTCCGGCCAGTGGCTCCTGTTACTGTTATAAAATCAGTATCGATAGGGGTCAGAGCTTGATTTAAAACCGAATACGTTGCTCCTGTATCCACCAAAAATTCTATTCTTGTTGCTTTTTCCCTAGCCTTAGGGTAACCAGTGGATCCGCTAGGGTAGATTCCCCGGTCCCCGTCAATCTTCTTTATAATGGGCCTGAATTTTTACTTTTCGTCTTTTTGGGGACCCATTCTTCCAGTGCCCTCTCTGCTTACACCACGCACATTGATCTCTTTCTAATGGTTTCCTAAAATTCCCTGCTTTCGTTTCCCCCCTCCCATGTACTGCTACCACCAGTGCCCGTCTGTCCCTTATCCTCCTCCTCCCGGTTGTTAAACACTCTCCATGCCTCATCTAACAGAGTCTCTAGATTTCTGCTGTCTGTTGGTCTCAGTTTTTGCAGCTTCCTCCGGATATCGTTGGCAGACTGCCCTAAAAAGAGAGACACTAACTGCTGGATTCCTATCGCTGATCCAGGGTCCGAGGGGGTGTAGCGTCTCATTGCATCTCGTAATTTATCTAGAAACTCCGAGGGCCTCTCCTTCGGTCCTCGTCTTACAGCATACAGCATTGACCAGTTAATGGCTTTCGGGATAGCCCTCTCCATCCCTGTTATAATCCAATCTCTGTAAGTTTCTAGCGCCTCTGAATGAGTGGTCCTGTTTGGGTTCCAGTGAGGGTTCTGCAAAGGGAAGTGTTCTTTAATATACCTTCCTGAATCTTTCAGTTGGTCCGTGGCTATATTGTGAGCAGTTTTTAAAACCAGTTGTTTCTCAGTTTCTGTTAGGTGATCTAATAATAAATGGATATCACTCCAGTCAGGATTGTGCTGCTTTACCAGAAACCGAAAATGTCTAGTAACCCCTACGGGATCATTCCGATAATTCTTTGCCATACTTTTCCAGGTTTCTAAATCAAATGAGGAAAAAGAGACTTTTATCATTACGGGTAGGCCGTCCGGACCCATGGCTTCCCTTAAGGGTGCTTGAATCGCTGCTTGCTCTGTCCTTTTCCGAGTACGGGACGATACAGGGCTGTCAGGTGGGGTTTTGGATTCAGTTTTGGAATCAGCTTCAGTTTCTCTATCTTCTTGAGGAACCCTTACCCCCTCCCAACGGTCTTCTCTTGCTATAACCGGTGGTAAGTAAGTGTCAAGAAAATCGTCTTCTTTAGGATCCCGAATCTTTTCAGGCTTTGTGCATCTCTGCCCTATGCTACAGGCTGAACAACATCTTTTTATATTACCTTTCATTTCTCCTCTTCTTTCTTTCTCTAAGGCTAGTACCATCGGGTCTTGTGGAGGTAATAGCCCGCAGTCCCGTTGGTACTCTGGGTGGTTCCAAAGGGTGAAAAACATATCCGCATATGTGACTTCATCCCACTTTCCTTCCCTTCTGAGGAACAGCATTAATTGTAGTATAGTATTGTAATTAAGAGTCCCGTTAAGGGCCATTTCTCCTGATCATCTAATTTGTAAAGGGGCCACCTTTGATTACAATATTTAATTAAGGTTTTCTTGTCCACGCTGCCACCTGGTGAGCCCCCGATCTCCTTCCAGTGTGCTAAAATACACCCTAGGGTACTACTTTTCAGTATCTCACTTCCTTGATTTTTGCCCTTTTTATGTTCCCTTACCCCCTTAGTTCAGAGGCGATCCTGATCTCGGTGTGTCACTTAGGTGTTACCCCCCCTGCTGCCGCTGTCGCTACCTTTATGTCCAGGGGTAGGCTATGTCTCCACAGATTATTTGTTGCAACTCTCCCGCCCGCTCGATCTTTTCCCACTCAGTCCAGCTACCACACTGTGGACACCAAAAATCGTCCTCCCGATCTACCCAAACCTCTGTATTACAAGCAAAGCACTTTAAGACAAAAATAGGATCACAAAAGTTATCCGAATGTCCAAGACACTGCCACTCAATATTCTCATTATTAGATTCACACAATGCTTCTGTACAGTCGTTCCTCTGTACGCTTCGTTCGTCTCCGGCCGCTCTCCTCGCGGAGAACACGGAACAGCGGATCGGAACTTCACACTCGCTCCGCAGCAGTGCCGCGTCTCAATCACTCAGTTCACTCATACAACAATTACAGACAATAACACGGTAGGGATACCTTATGACAAATACACTAAATAATCAACAATATTACAATTCCACACACTAACCCAAAAACCCACGGATCCCACACCATTAGCCCAAGCTTGAGCATACCCCGGGGCGAGTACACCGACTCTTTACCACGCGTAGGACGTCTCCTCACGACTTACAGGTCCCCCCCATGAAACCCTAAAACATACCTGGTCCGCAGGAGATGGTCCTTGTCTGTCCCCGCGGTGATCTGGATGAGTTGGGGAGTCCTTCCGAGAAATCTCGGGGGCGCCCAGAGGAGTCCCGTCCTCAGCAGGTCCCGCAGCCGGACAGAGGGGGTCCCATCTGGGGTGCCAAACTGATGCTCAAAAACAAACATCACAACTCGCAAAGAGTTATAAAGCAGGTATGTTTAGTGCAGCGCTGGGTGCAAGGGGGATTTCTCCGCCAAACTTGTACACCGGTTTGTGAAGCAAGCGTCCATTTATGGTGAAAAGCATACATATTCATTATGGTGGGCAGGTTGTTATAATTAAAGGCGTTACTTTTCTAATTATTTCCAAGAACCCATTATCAAAAATCTCCTCCCCTGTCCTGACCAGATGGACACCTTTCCCAGACAGTTAAGTTCCTTCTCAGCACCTCCTTAGCATGCAGCTGCTCCCGCTATCTTATACACAAAGCCACTTCTTTATCTTGGAATTCTGGGGCCCCGAGCTTCTGTTCTTTCCCAGACTGTAATACATCCGCACTAACAAACTGTAACCGTTCGTTTTCTGAATCAAAGGAGAGGCGATATCGGGAGAGCGCTCGGCGGCACTCGGAGGCGCGCTGTGGTACAGCTGAGAGATCCCGAGACCACCCAGAGGCACTCGCATGCGAAGGGTGGAGTGCGACGAGCTCTGCAGAGCGCCCGGCGGCACCCCGAGGAGCGGGATGAGCGTGCGTCGGGTCGACCGGACGCACAGCGACACCCGGAAGCTCACGGTGGTAGTGCGGCGAGCTCGGGAGAGCCCCGCAGCACCCCGAAGAGCGGGGTGAAGGATCGGCGTGGTCGGGAGGAGGCGGAGTGACAGACGGAGGCGCAGGGTGGTAGCGCGGCGAGCTTGGACAGTGCCCGGCGGCACCCCGAAGAGCGCGCTGAGGGCACGGGCGAGTCAGACGAGGACTCGTCGGCACCCCGAAGGGCGGGGGGAGCGGCTCGGGCAGGTGGGACGTGCGCCTGTCACCATCCCGAGGGGTGGGTTAAGGCTCGGCGGGATCGAATTGGCGCCCGACGGCACCCGGAGGGGTGGGATGAGGGTGCGTCGGGGTTGGGAGGATGCGCAGCGACACCCAGCAAGATTGGCAGAGCGCCCGGAGGCACCCTGCCGAGCGGGGTGTATATACGGCGCGGGCGGAAGGCGCACCGCGACACCCGGAGGAGCACGGTAGTAGCGCGGCGAGCTCGGGAGAGCCCCGCATCACCCTGAAGAGCGGGGTGATGAATCGGCGTGGTCGGGAGGACGCGCAGCAACACGCAGAGGCGCACGCTGGTACAACGGCGAGCTCGGACAAGGGTTCCAGAGCTCAAGACTCTGTAGGGTTCCAGAGGGGCTCGTAGGGTTCCGTCGAAATCTGAAGGGTTCCCTAGGGGCCCGTAGAGTCCCGTAGATTGCCGTAGGGGCCTGTAGGGTTGTGTAAGTGCCCGCAGGGGTTGGTAGGAGCTTGTAGGGTGCCATATGTTTCCGGAGGGTTGTGTAGGGTTCCGTAGGGGCCTGTGGTGTTCCCTAGGGCCCTGCAGAGTTTGTAGAGTTCCCGGTGGCACTCGCCGGCGCTGGTTGGTAGCGCGTCGAGCTCGGGGTAGCGCCTCGCAACACCCCGACTTGCGGGGTCAACGAGTGGCTATACCGGGAGAGCGCTCGGCGGCACTCGGAGGCGCGCTGTGGTACCGCGGCGAGATCCCGAGAGCACCCAGCGGCACTCGCATGCGCAGGGTGGAGCGCGAAGAGCTCGGGAGATCGTCCGGCGGCACCCCGAGGAGCGGGATGAGCGTGCGTCGGGTCGACAGGACGTACAGCGGCACCTGGAGGCGCACTTTGGTAGTGCGGCGAGCTCGGGAGAGCTCTCGGCGGCACTCGGAGGCGCGCGGTGGTACCGCTGCGAGCGCGGCTGATCTCCTGGCGGCACCCCGAGCACCGTGGTTAAGGTGACGCGCGGAAACTAACATTAGAACTCGCAGAGAGTTATAGAGCAGGTATGTTTATTGCAGCTCTGGGTGCAAGGGGGATTTCTCCGCCAAACTTGTACACCGGTTTGTGAAGCAAGCGTCCATTTATGGTGAAAAGCATACATATTCATTATGGTGTTCAGTTTGTTATAAATAAAGGCGTTACTATTGTAATTATTTGCAAGAGGTCATTACCAATAATCTCCTCCCCTGTCCTGACCAGATGAACACCTTTCCCAGATAGGTTCCTCCTCAGCACCTCCTTAGCATGCAGCTGCTCCCGCTCTCTTATACACAAGGCCATTTCTTTATCTTGGAATGCTTTGACTCCGAGCTTTTGTTCTTTCCCAGGCTTTATTACATCAGCACTAACAACCTGTAACCGTTCGTTTTCTGAATCAATTCCCCCCTTTTCTTTCAACTTTGTAAATTCTTTTACAATCACTTTTAACATGTTCTCTCTCCCCATCTGATTTCTAAAATACTTCCCAGATTCCACGCGTTCACGGAGCTGATGCTTCTTCCATTGAATATATTTGTCTCTGGCCCCCCTGGTACAACACATAAGACATCTAATTAATGCATACACTAAATTCCTAACATAAGTATTGCTATTAGAAGGATAAACAGTCGCTTAAGCCAAGCAAAGTTAGGTAACCACGAGGTTAACTTTTCCAAAGATCAGAAAACCCGAATGTGGTGTCATCTTGCGCAGTCAAATGCAAAATCTGAGTTTTAGCTATGAGATTTTGTAAGTCTTTCTCTACTCTCCCATTCTGGTTTACATATGAACAACAGCTTTGATTAATCACTGCACATAAGCCTACTTCTTTCCAGGTTAATAAGTCTAATGCCATTCTGTTTTGTCCCACCACATTTGCTAATGACTGGACTTCTTGTTGAAGTGCCTGTATAGCATTGATTGTAGATTTCTCAAGCACTTCTTTAGTGGCCGATATGTTCACAATTACATTTTCCTATTCACTGACGCCCAGGAACGGTATAAACCATCTTACAAAGCTGTGGAACCTTGTTCCCCTCGTCAGTAGAGGGTTTTCCACTCCCTGATTTCTCCTCCAAGGTGTTCTCAGCATTCCTGAGGGGATTTCAGACTGATTAAACACCGTATCCTGGCTAGTTAGGTAGCCTATCGTGCAAGTTTCCTTCCATCCTCCGGGCAGCTGTTTTCTACTATATCCACCTCCACACAACAACCAATACCCTTTAGGTAACTTACAGGGTCCAATAGTTGCCGTCAGATTCGCACCTAAAAATTTCCCCCCGGTACCGTCCATACTCCCAGGAATATCCTTCTCCTTCGGAAATACCACTGCTTTTATATGCAACTAGTTGTGTTTTGTCTCAAAAGTCAATATATGTTACTCTTATCCCTGTTAGATCCCAACTTCCCACATCAACAGTTGTCCTATTAACCCAGTACTTGCTCCATCCCCAAGTTGTTGTCTTATTCACCGACCCACTGTGTCTATGTTCCCCGTGTTACCAATGTTTCCAGATTTCGTGAATATGTATTCACATCCCGTGTCCCTCCCCCTGAAACACAAAGTCCTGGCATGTTGATGACTATTAATGTCATTAATGTCCATCTTTTCGTTGGAGGCGAAGTTTCAGGGGTCCGGCCTGTGTTGAAGTCCATTGGGGTTCTGGAGCCCTCTTGACGCGAGTCCAATGGATCCAAGGAGCTTGTTCCTTGATCTTTATGGCCGTGTGAGTGGTCAGCAGTACCTGGAAGGGACCTTCCCCCTTTGGCTTCAGTGGTGAATCTGTAAAAGACTTAACATATACATAGTCCCCAGGTTCGATCTCGTGTACTGGTACATCCAGCCCATGAGCTCTTGTTCCCAGAACCAGTTTTTCTACCTCTCGGAGCTGTTTTTGTAAATTTATCAGGTAATCTGTTAGTATTTCATTCCCCAGCTCTGTGGATATTCCGTTTTGTACACTATATGGTCTCCCATAGAGTATTTCAAAGGGGCTCAAACCTTCTTTGGTTCTGGGTTTTGTTCTTATCCTGAGAAGGGCTAATGGTAGTGATTGAGGCCAGGCCAAGTTAGCTTCCTGGCCTAGTTTCACAATTTGCGTTTTGATCAAGTGATTCATCTTTTCTACTTGACCACTCGATCGTGGGTTGTATGGGGTGTGAAGTTGCCAGTCTATACCCAATAATCTGCTTACTTTCGAAACAACCCTTGCAGTGAAATGAGATCCTCGGTCCGAGGAAATTACTGCGGGAACCCCGAAACTTGGTATAATTTCATGCAACAATGCTTTGACCACTTCTCTTGTTTTGTTGGTTTACAGGGAAATGCCTCTGGCCATCCTGAAAAGGTATCAGTTAACACCAATAGGTATCGAAACCCCCCTTTTCTTGGAAGTTCTGAAAAATCAATTTGCCATTGTTGTCCCGGATAGTTTCCCTTCCCTATCTGGCCAAATTGGACTCTGGGGCCTGTCTTAGGGTTGTTCTGTAAACATACCTCACACTTCTGAGTGACTTGTTTGACAGTGGCATATAGATTACGAGCACATATTATCCTACTCAGGTATCTGTAAAGTGCCTCTGTTCCCCAATGGGATTTTCTATGTTCTGCCATGACCACTGCCCTTAATAACGAAAAAGGCACTATTATTTTTCCCTGTGGAGTTTTGGCCCATTTCCCTTCAATTTTCCCATTTAAGTCTTTGATCAATTTGTGATCATCCCTAGAATATTTAGGTTCGTCGTCAATTTGTATCTTACCATCTGGGACCAAGGATTGTGTTTCTGCATTACCCATTTCCGCTGCCCTTTTGGCTTCTCGGTCCGCCAGTGCGTTACCCAGTTCCACAGCGGTGTTCCCTTTTTGGTGAGCTTTGCAGTGCATGATAGCCACTTTGGCAGGCAGTAATACTGCATCTAAGAGTTTGAGAATTTCCTCAGCATGTTTGATGTGCTTCCCTTGTGTAGATAAGAGTCCTCTTCCTCTCCAGACCGCCCCGTGAGCATGCACTGCCCCGAAAGCATATTTAGACTCTGTAAATAAAAACTTACCCGTTTTCCTTTGGCCAATTCCAGGGCTCGGGTTAGTGCTATTTTCTCAGCCTTTTGGGGTGATGTATTTGGGGCCAGGGCTTTGGACTCTCTTACCTTCTCTGTAGTAGCCAGCTTTGCGTATCCCCTGTTGAATGAAGCTGCTCCCGTCGGTGAACCAGGAATCCTCTACATCCTCTAATGGTTCTTCTTTCAGGTCTGGTCGGCTGGAGTACACTGCCTCGATTGTTTCCAAGCAGTCGTGGGTCACTGATTCTCCTTCGGTTCCGCTGAGGAAAGAGGCTGGGTTGACAATATTAGTTACCGTTATAGCTATATCATCTTGCTCTATCAGGATAGCCTGGTACTTAAGAAACCTCTGAGGTGAAAGCCAATGCCCCCCTTTTACTTCCAGTACTGCTGAGACTGTATGTGATACCATAACTGTGATTTTCTGGCCTAGGGTGAACTTACGGGCCTTTTGGATGTTTATTACCACTGCTGCCACCGCTCGGAGACAGCTAGGCCACCCTTTACTTCCTCCGTCGAGCTGTTTGGAGAAGTATGCCACCGCCCTCCGATAGGGTCCCAAAGTCTGGGCTAGGACTCCTAAGGCCATTCCTTGCTTTTCATAGGAAAACAACCAGAAAGGTTTAGTAGTGTCAGGTAATCCCAGGGCAGGTGCTTCCATTAACCTCTTTTTTAATTGATGGAGGGCTTTGTCTGCCTCCCTATTCCATATAATATTCTTTGAGTCAGATTTTAATAACTCCTATAAAGGCTTTACCAAAAGTCCGTAGTTATATATCCAGAGACGACACCATCCTCTCATGTTCGAAGTTCCTTAGGCGTCTGTAGTCTAGGTGTCTGGCAGATGGCCTCCTTCCCCAGTGTCCGTTGTCCTGCGGTTATTTCATATCCCAGATAGTTCACTTGCTGCTGGGCTACCTGTGCTTTCTGTGAAGAAACTTTATAGCCATTAAGTCCAAGAAAATTTAACAGGCTCACAGTCCATTTTATGCATGTTTCTCTGGTGTCAGGGGCGAGTAATATATCGTCCACATACTGCAATACCACTCCTGACCCAAGCGGGCGTTTCCACTGTTCCAAGTCTTTAGCTAGCTGATTTCCAAAAAGCGTCGGGCTATTTTTGAAGCCCTGCGGTAGCACAGTCCATGTAAGCTGTGTTTTCCTTCCAGATTCTGGGTTTTCCCATTCGAATGCAAATAAAAGCTGGCTCTCTGGGCTCAAAGGCATGCAGAAAAATGCATCCCTTAGGTTCAAGACGGTAAACCATGCCGATTCAGGTACCACTTTAGTTAGACAAGTGTATGGATTTGCCACTACCGGATGCAAAGCCTCAACAATTCTGTTGATAGCTCTGAGGTCCTGCACTATGCGATAGCTACCATCCGGCTTCTTAACAGGTAATACTGGAGTGTTATACTCTGATTCACATTCTTTCAGCAGCCCATACTCAATAAACCGATCTATAGTTGGTAGGATCCCCTCCCTGTCCTCTATTCTAAGGGGCTACTGTTTGACTCTCACCGGTCGTGCTCCTTGTTGAGGCTTTATCACTATTGGGGAAGCATTTTTTGCTCTCCCCGGCACTCCCGAGGCCCAGACCCCCGGATAAATTTGGGCTTTAATCTCCTCAGGCACTCCTGTAGAAATGGGAGTTCCTATGAGGGCCAAACTTAGTATTTCAATTAGTTGATCTTCTCTTATCCGAAGTTCCATTTTCCCTTTTTTGAATTTAATTTCTGCTCCCAATTGCTCTAATAAATCTCGCCCTAACAGGGGTCTCGGCGAATTTGGCAGATATAAAAAGTTGTGTATCCCCAATTGTTTTCCCAATTTGAACTTAAGAGGTTTGAGAAAATATGCCTTTTCGCTCCGGCCAGTGGCTCCTGTTACTGTTATAAAATCAGTATCGATAGGGGTCAGAGCTTGATTTAAAACCGAATACGTTGCTCCTGTATCCACCAAAAATTCTATTCTTGTTGCTTTTTCCCTAGCCTTAGGGTAACCAGTGGATCCGCTAGGGTAGATTCCCCGGTCCCCGTCAATCTTCTTTATAATGGGCCTGAATTTTTACTTTTCGTCTTTTTGGGGACCCATTCTTCCAGTGCCCTCTCTGCTTACACCACGCACATTGATCTCTTTCTAATGGTTTCCTAAAATTCCCTGCTTTCGTTTCCCCCCTCCCATGTACTGCTACCACCAGTGCCCGTCTGTCCCTTATCCTCCTCCTCCCGGTTGTTAAACACTCTCCATGCCTCATCTAACAGAGTCTCTAGATTTCTGCTGTCTGTTGGTCTCAGTTTTTGCAGCTTCCTCCGGATATCGTTGGCAGACTGCCCTAAAAAGAGAGACACTAACTGCTGGATTCCTATCGCTGATCCAGGGTCCGAGGGGGTGTAGCGTCTCATTGCATCTCGTAATTTATCTAGAAACTCCGAGGGCCTCTCCTTCGGTCCTCGTCTTACAGCATACAGCATTGACCAGTTAATGGCTTTCGGGATAGCCCTCTCCATCCCTGTTATAATCCAATCTCTGTAAGTTTCTAGCGCCTCTGAATGAGTGGTCCTGTTTGGGTTCCAGTGAGGGTTCTGCAAAGGGAAGTGTTCTTTAATATACCTTCCTGAATCTTTCAGTTGGTCCGTGGCTATATTGTGAGCAGTTTTTAAAACCAGTTGTTTCTCAGTTTCTGTTAGGTGATCTAATAATAAATGGATATCACTCCAGTCAGGATTGTGCTGCTTTACCAGAAACCGAAAATGTCTAGTAACCCCTACGGGATCATTCCGATAATTCTTTGCCATACTTTTCCAGGTTTCTAAATCAAATGAGGAAAAAGAGACTTTTATCATTACGGGTAGGCCGTCCGGACCCATGGCTTCCCTTAAGGGTGCTTGAATCGCTGCTTGCTCTGTCCTTTTCCGAGTACGGGACGATACAGGGCTGTCAGGTGGGGTTTTGGATTCAGTTTTGGAATCAGCTTCAGTTTCTCTATCTTCTTGAGGAACCCTTACCCCCTCCCAACGGTCTTCTCTTGCTATAACCGGTGGTAAGTAAGTGTCAAGAAAATCGTCTTCTTTAGGATCCCGAATCTTTTCAGGCTTTGTGCATCTCTGCCCTATGCTACAGGCTGAACAACATCTTTTTATATTACCTTTCATTTCTCCTCTTCTTTCTTTCTCTAAGGCTAGTACCATCGGGTCTTGTGGAGGTAATAGCCCGCAGTCCCGTTGGTACTCTGGGTGGTTCCAAAGGGTGAAAAACATATCCGCATATGTGACTTCATCCCACTTTCCTTCCCTTCTGAGGAACAGCATTAATTGTAGTATAGTATTGTAATTAAGAGTCCCGTTAAGGGCCATTTCTCCTGATCATCTAATTTGTAAAGGGGCCACCTTTGATTACAATATTTAATTAAGGTTTTCTTGTCCACGCTGCCACCTGGTGAGCCCCCGATCTCCTTCCAGTGTGCTAAAATACACCCTAGGGTACTACTTTTCAGTATCTCACTTCCTTGATTTTTGCCCTTTTTATGTTCCCTTACCCCCTTAGTTCAGAGGCGATCCTGATCTCGGTGTGTCACTTAGGTGTTACCCCCCCTGCTGCCGCTGTCGCTACCTTTATGTCCAGGGGTAGGCTATGTCTCCACAGATTATTTGTTGCAACTCTCCCGCCCGCTCGATCTTTTCCCACTCAGTCCAGCTACCACACTGTGGACACCAAAAATCGTCCTCCCGATCTACCCAAACCTCTGTATTACAAGCAAAGCACTTTAAGACAAAAATAGGATCACAAAAGTTATCCGAATGTCCAAGACACTGCCACTCAATATTCTCATTATTAGATTCACACAATGCTTCTGTACAGTCGTTCCTCTGTACGCTTCGTTCGTCTCCGGCCGCTCTCCTCGCGGAGAACACGGAACAGCGGATCGGAACTTCACACTCGCTCCGCAGCAGTGCCGCGTCTCAATCACTCAGTTCACTCATACAACAATTACAGACAATAACACGGTAGGGATACCTTATGACAAATACACTAAATAATCAACAATATTACAATTCCACACACTAACCCAAAAACCCACGGATCCCACACCATTAGCCCAAGCTTGAGCATACCCCGGGGCGAGTACACCGACTCTTTACCACGCGTAGGACGTCTCCTCACGACTTACAGGTCCCCCCCATGAAACCCTAAAACATACCTGGTCCGCAGGAGATGGTCCTTGTCTGTCCCCGCGGTGATCTGGATGAGTTGGGGAGTCCTTCCGAGAAATCTCGGGGGCGCCCAGAGGAGTCCCGTCCTCAGCAGGTCCCGCAGCCGGACAGAGGGGGTCCCATCTGGGGTGCCAAACTGATGCTCAAAAACAAACATCACAACTCGCAAAGAGTTATAAAGCAGGTATGTTTAGTGCAGCGCTGGGTGCAAGGGGGATTTCTCCGCCAAACTTGTACACCGGTTTGTGAAGCAAGCGTCCATTTATGGTGAAAAGCATACATATTCATTATGGTGGGCAGGTTGTTATAATTAAAGGCGTTACTTTTCTAATTATTTCCAAGAACCCATTATCAAAAATCTCCTCCCCTGTCCTGACCAGATGGACACCTTTCCCAGACAGTTAAGTTCCTTCTCAGCACCTCCTTAGCATGCAGCTGCTCCCGCTATCTTATACACAAAGCCACTTCTTTATCTTGGAATTCTGGGGCCCCGAGCTTCTGTTCTTTCCCAGACTGTAATACATCCGCACTAACAAACTGTAACCGTTCGTTTTCTGAATCAAAGGAGAGGCGATATCGGGAGAGCGCTCGGCGGCACTCGGAGGCGCGCTGTGGTACAGCTGAGAGATCCCGAGACCACCCAGAGGCACTCGCATGCGAAGGGTGGAGTGCGACGAGCTCTGCAGAGCGCCCGGCGGCACCCCGAGGAGCGGGATGAGCGTGCGTCGGGTCGACCGGACGCACAGCGACACCCGGAAGCTCACGGTGGTAGTGCGGCGAGCTCGGGAGAGCCCCGCAGCACCCCGAAGAGCGGGGTGAAGGATCGGCGTGGTCGGGAGGAGGCGGAGTGACAGACGGAGGCGCAGGGTGGTAGCGCGGCGAGCTTGGACAGTGCCCGGCGGCACCCCGAAGAGCGCGCTGAGGGCACGGGCGAGTCAGACGAGGACTCGTCGGCACCCCGAAGGGCGGGGGGAGCGGCTCGGGCAGGTGGGACGTGCGCCTGTCACCATCCCGAGGGGTGGGTTAAGGCTCGGCGGGATCGAATTGGCGCCCGACGGCACCCGGAGGGGTGGGATGAGGGTGCGTCGGGGTTGGGAGGATGCGCAGCGACACCCAGCAAGATTGGCAGAGCGCCCGGAGGCACCCTGCCGAGCGGGGTGTATATACGGCGCGGGCGGAAGGCGCACCGCGACACCCGGAGGAGCACGGTAGTAGCGCGGCGAGCTCGGGAGAGCCCCGCATCACCCTGAAGAGCGGGGTGATGAATCGGCGTGGTCGGGAGGACGCGCAGCAACACGCAGAGGCGCACGCTGGTACAACGGCGAGCTCGGACAAGGGTTCCAGAGCTCAAGACTCTGTAGGGTTCCAGAGGGGCTCGTAGGGTTCCGTCGAAATCTGAAGGGTTCCCTAGGGGCCCGTAGAGTCCCGTAGATTGCCGTAGGGGCCTGTAGGGTTGTGTAAGTGCCCGCAGGGGTTGGTAGGAGCTTGTAGGGTGCCATATGTTTCCGGAGGGTTGTGTAGGGTTCCGTAGGGGCCTGTGGTGTTCCCTAGGGCCCTGCAGAGTTTGTAGAGTTCCCGGTGGCACTCGCCGGCGCTGGTTGGTAGCGCGTCGAGCTCGGGGTAGCGCCTCGCAACACCCCGACTTGCGGGGTCAACGAGTGGCTATACCGGGAGAGCGCTCGGCGGCACTCGGAGGCGCGCTGTGGTACCGCGGCGAGATCCCGAGAGCACCCAGCGGCACTCGCATGCGCAGGGTGGAGCGCGAAGAGCTCGGGAGATCGTCCGGCGGCACCCCGAGGAGCGGGATGAGCGTGCGTCGGGTCGACAGGACGTACAGCGGCACCTGGAGGCGCACTTTGGTAGTGCGGCGAGCTCGGGAGAGCTCTCGGCGGCACTCGGAGGCGCGCGGTGGTACCGCTGCGAGCGCGGCTGATCTCCTGGCGGCACCCCGAGCACCGTGGTTAAGGTGACGCGCGGAAACTAACATTAGAACTCGCAGAGAGTTATAGAGCAGGTATGTTTATTGCAGCTCTGGGTGCAAGGGGGATTTCTCCGCCAAACTTGTACACCGGTTTGTGAAGCAAGCGTCCATTTATGGTGAAAAGCATACATATTCATTATGGTGTTCAGTTTGTTATAAATAAAGGCGTTACTATTGTAATTATTTGCAAGAGGTCATTACCAATAATCTCCTCCCCTGTCCTGACCAGATGAACACCTTTCCCAGATAGGTTCCTCCTCAGCACCTCCTTAGCATGCAGCTGCTCCCGCTCTCTTATACACAAGGCCATTTCTTTATCTTGGAATGCTTTGACTCCGAGCTTTTGTTCTTTCCCAGGCTTTATTACATCAGCACTAACAACCTGTAACCGTTCGTTTTCTGAATCAATTCCCCCCTTTTCTTTCAACTTTGTAAATTCTTTTACAATCACTTTTAACATGTTCTCTCTCCCCATCTGATTTCTAAAATACTTCCCAGATTCCACGCGTTCACGGAGCTGATGCTTCTTCCATTGAATATATTTGTCTCTGGCCCCCCTGGTACAACACATAAGACATCTAATTAATGCATACACTAAATTCCTAACATAAGTATTGCTATTAGAAGGATAAACAGTCGCTTAAGCCAAGCAAAGTTAGGTAACCACGAGGTTAACTTTTCCAAAGATCAGAAAACCCGAATGTGGTGTCATCTTGCGCAGTCAAATGCAAAATCTGAGTTTTAGCTATGAGATTTTGTAAGTCTTTCTCTACTCTCCCATTCTGGTTTACATATGAACAACAGCTTTGATTAATCACTGCACATAAGCCTACTTCTTTCCAGGTTAATAAGTCTAATGCCATTCTGTTTTGTCCCACCACATTTGCTAATGACTGGACTTCTTGTTGAAGTGCCTGTATAGCATTGATTGTAGATTTCTCAAGCACTTCTTTAGTGGCCGATATGTTCACAATTACATTTTCCTATTCACTGACGCCCAGGAACGGTATAAACCATCTTACAAAGCTGTGGAACCTTGTTCCCCTCGTCAGTAGAGGGTTTTCCACTCCCTGATTTCTCCTCCAAGGTGTTCTCAGCATTCCTGAGGGGATTTCAGACTGATTAAACACCGTATCCTGGCTAGTTAGGTAGCCTATCGTGCAAGTTTCCTTCCATCCTCCGGGCAGCTGTTTTCTACTATATCCACCTCCACACAACAACCAATACCCTTTAGGTAACTTACAGGGTCCAATAGTTGCCGTCAGATTCGCACCTAAAAATTTCCCCCCGGTACCGTCCATACTCCCAGGAATATCCTTCTCCTTCGGAAATACCACTGCTTTTATATGCAACTAGTTGTGTTTTGTCTCAAAAGTCAATATATGTTACTCTTATCCCTGTTAGATCCCAACTTCCCACATCAACAGTTGTCCTATTAACCCAGTACTTGCTCCATCCCCAAGTTGTTGTCTTATTCACCGACCCACTGTGTCTATGTTCCCCGTGTTACCAATGTTTCCAGATTTCGTGAATATGTATTCACATCCCGTGTCCCTCCCCCTGAAACACAAAGTCCTGGCATGTTGATGACTATTAATGTCATTAATGTCCATCTTTTCGTTGGAGGCGAAGTTTCAGGGGTCCGGCCTGTGTTGAAGTCCATTGGGGTTCTGGAGCCCTCTTGACGCGAGTCCAATGGATCCAAGGAGCTTGTTCCTTGATCTTTATGGCCGTGTGAGTGGTCAGCAGTACCTGGAAGGGACCTTCCCCCTTTGGCTTCAGTGGTGAATCTGTAAAAGACTTAACATATACATAGTCCCCAGGTTCGATCTCGTGTACTGGTCCATCCAGCCCATGAGCTCTTGTTCCCAGAACCAGTTTTTCTACCTCTCGGAGCTGTTTCTGTAAATTTATCAGGTAATCTGTTAGTATTTCATTCCCCAGCTCTGTGGATATTCCGTTTTGTACACTATATGGTCTCCCATAGAGTATTTCAAAGGGGCTCAAACCTTCTTTGGTTCTGGGTTTTGTTCTTATCCTGAGAAGGGCTAATGGTAGTGATTGAGGCCAGGCCAAGTTAGCTTCCTGGCCTAGTTTCACAATTTGCGTTTTGATCAAGTGATTCATCTTTTCTACTTGACCACTCGATCGTGGGTTGTATGGGGTGTGAAGTTGCCAGTCTATACCCAATAATCTGCTTACTTTCGAAACAACCCTTGCAGTGAAATGAGATCCTCGGTCCGAGGAAATTACTGCGGGAACCCCGAAACTTGGTATAATTTCATGCAACAATGCTTTGACCACTTCTCTTGTTTTGTTGGTTTACAGGGAAATGCCTCTGGCCATCCTGAAAAGGTATCAGTTAACACCAATAGGTATCGAAACCCCCCTTTTCTTGGAAGTTCTGAAAAATCAATTTGCCATTGTTGTCCCGGATAGTTTCCCTTCCCTATCTGGCCAAATTGGACTCTGGGGCCTGTCTTAGGGTTGTTCTGTAAACATACCTCACACTTCTGAGTGACTTGTTTGACAGTGGCATATAGATTACGAGCACATATTATCCTACTCAGGTATCTGTAAAGTGCCTCTGTTCCCCAATGGGATTTTCTATGTTCTGCCATGACCACTGCCCTTAATAACGAAAAAGGCACTATTATTTTTCCCTGTGGAGTTTTGGCCCATTTCCCTTCAATTTTCCCATTTAAGTCTTTGATCAATTTGTGATCATCCCTAGAATATTTAGGTTCGTCGTCAATTTGTATCTTACCATCTGGGACCAAGGATTGTGTTTCTGCATTACCCATTTCCGCTGCCCTTTTGGCTTCTCGGTCCGCCAGTGCGTTACCCAGTTCCACAGCGGTGTTCCCTTTTTGGTGAGCTTTGCAGTGCATGATAGCCACTTTGGCAGGCAGTAATACTGCATCTAAGAGTTTGAGAATTTCCTCAGCATGTTTGATGTGCTTCCCTTGTGTAGATAAGAGTCCTCTTCCTCTCCAGACCGCCCCGTGAGCATGCACTGCCCCGAAAGCATATTTAGACTCTGTAAATAAAAACTTACCCGTTTTCCTTTGGCCAATTCCAGGGCTCGGGTTAGTGCTATTTTCTCAGCCTTTTGGGGTGATGTATTTGGGGCCAGGGCTTTGGACTCTCTTACCTTCTCTGTAGTAGCCAGCTTTGCGTATCCCCTGTTGAATGAAGCTGCTCCCGTCGGTGAACCAGGAATCCTCTACATCCTCTAATGGTTCTTCTTTCAGGTCTGGTCGGCTGGAGTACACTGCCTCGATTGTTTCCAAGCAGTCGTGGGTCACTGATTCTCCTTCGGTTCCGCTGAGGAAAGAGGCTGGGTTGACAATATTAGTTACCGTTATAGCTATATCATCTTGCTCTATCAGGATAGCCTGGTACTTAAGAAACCTCTGAGGTGAAAGCCAATGCCCCCCTTTTACTTCCAGTACTGCTGAGACTGTATGTGATACCATAACTGTGATTTTCTGGCCTAGGGTGAACTTACGGGCCTTTTGGATGTTTATTACCACTGCTGCCACCGCTCGGAGACAGCTAGGCCACCCTTTACTTCCTCCGTCGAGCTGTTTGGAGAAGTATGCCACCGCCCTCCGATAGGGTCCCAAAGTCTGGGCTAGGACTCCTAAGGCCATTCCTTGCTTTTCATAGGAAAACAACCAGAAAGGTTTAGTAGTGTCAGGTAATCCCAGGGCAGGTGCTTCCATTAACCTCTTTTTTAATTGATGGAGGGCTTTGTCTGCCTCCCTATTCCATATAATATTCTTTGAGTCAGATTTTAATAACTCCTATAAAGGCTTTACCAAAAGTCCGTAGTTATATATCCAGAGACGACACCATCCTCTCATGTTCGAAGTTCCTTAGGCGTCTGTAGTCTAGGTGTCTGGCAGATGGCCTCCTTCCCCAGTGTCCGTTGTCCTGCGGTTATTTCATATCCCAGATAGTTCACTTGCTGCTGGGCTACCTGTGCTTTCTGTGAAGAAACTTTATAGCCATTAAGTCCAAGAAAATTTAACAGGCTCACAGTCCATTTTATGCATGTTTCTCTGGTGTCAGGGGCGAGTAATATATCGTCCACATACTGCAATACCACTCCTGACCCAAGCGGGCGTTTCCACTGTTCCAAGTCTTTAGCTAGCTGATTTCCAAAAAGCGTCGGGCTATTTTTGAAGCCCTGCGGTAGCACAGTCCATGTAAGCTGTGTTTTCCTTCCAGATTCTGGGTTTTCCCATTCGAATGCAAATAAAAGCTGGCTCTCTGGGCTCAAAGGCATGCAGAAAAATGCATCCCTTAGGTTCAAGACGGTAAACCATGCCGATTCAGGTACCACTTTAGTTAGACAAGTGTATGGATTTGCCACTACCGGATGCAAAGCCTCAACAATTCTGTTGATAGCTCTGAGGTCCTGCACTATGCGATAGCTACCATCCGGCTTCTTAACAGGTAATACTGGAGTGTTATACTCTGATTCACATTCTTTCAGCAGCCCATACTCAATAAACCGATCTATAGTTGGTAGGATCCCCTCCCTGTCCTCTATTCTAAGGGGCTACTGTTTGACTCTCACCGGTCGTGCTCCTTGTTGAGGCTTTATCACTATTGGGGAAGCATTTTTTGCTCTCCCCGGCACTCCCGAGGCCCAGACCCCCGGATAAATTTGGGCTTTAATCTCCTCAGGCACTCCTGTAGAAATGGGAGTTCCTATGAGGGCCAAACTTAGTATTTCAATTAGTTGATCTTCTCTTATCCGAAGTTCCATTTTCCCTTTTTTGAATTTAATTTCTGCTCCCAATTGCTCTAATAAATCTCGCCCTAACAGGGGTCTCGGCGAATTTGGCAGATATAAAAAGTTGTGTATCCCCAATTGTTTTCCCAATTTGAACTTAAGAGGTTTGAGAAAATATGCCTTTTCGCTCCGGCCAGTGGCTCCTGTTACTGTTATAAAATCAGTATCGATAGGGGTCAGAGCTTGATTTAAAACCGAATACGTTGCTCCTGTATCCACCAAAAATTCTATTCTTGTTGCTTTTTCCCTAGCCTTAGGGTAACCAGTGGATCCGCTAGGGTAGATTCCCCGGTCCCCGTCAATCTTCTTTATAATGGGCCTGAATTTTTACTTTTCGTCTTTTTGGGGACCCATTCTTCCAGTGCCCTCTCTGCTTACACCACGCACATTGATCTCTTTCTAATGGTTTCCTAAAATTCCCTGCTTTCGTTTCCCCCCTCCCATGTACTGCTACCACCAGTGCCCGTCTGTCCCTTATCCTCCTCCTCCCGGTTGTTAAACACTCTCCATGCCTCATCTAACAGAGTCTCTAGATTTCTGCTGTCTGTTGGTCTCAGTTTTTGCAGCTTCCTCCGGATATCGTTGGCAGACTGCCCTAAAAAGAGAGACACTAACTGCTGGATTCCTATCGCTGATCCAGGGTCCGAGGGGGTGTAGCGTCTCATTGCATCTCGTAATTTATCTAGAAACTCCGAGGGCCTCTCCTTCGGTCCTCGTCTTACAGCATACAGCATTGACCAGTTAATGGCTTTCGGGATAGCCCTCTCCATCCCTGTTATAATCCAATCTCTGTAAGTTTCTAGCGCCTCTGAATGAGTGGTCCTGTTTGGGTTCCAGTGAGGGTTCTGCAAAGGGAAGTGTTCTTTAATATACCTTCCTGAATCTTTCAGTTGGTCCGTGGCTATATTGTGAGCAGTTTTTAAAACCAGTTGTTTCTCAGTTTCTGTTAGGTGATCTAATAATAAATGGATATCACTCCAGTCAGGATTGTGCTGCTTTACCAGAAACCGAAAATGTCTAGTAACCCCTACGGGATCATTCCGATAATTCTTTGCCATACTTTTCCAGGTTTCTAAATCAAATGAGGAAAAAGAGACTTTTATCATTACGGGTAGGCCGTCCGGACCCATGGCTTCCCTTAAGGGTGCTTGAATCGCTGCTTGCTCTGTCCTTTTCTGAGTACGGGACGATACAGGGCTGTCAGGTGGGGTTTTGGATTCAGTTTTGGAATCAGCTTCAGTTTCTCTATCTTCTTGAGGAACCCTTACCCCCTCCCAACGGTCTTCTCTTGCTATAACCGGTGGTAAGTAAGTGTCAAGAAAATCGTCTTCTTTAGGATCCCGAATCTTTTCAGGCTTTGTGCATCTCTGCCCTATGCTACAGGCTGAACAACATCTTTTTATATTACCTTTCATTTCTCCTCTTCTTTCTTTCTCTAAGGCTAGTACCATCGGGTCTTGTGGAGGTAATAGCCCGCAGTCCCGTTGGTACTCTGGGTGGTTCCAAAGGGTGAAAAACATATCCGCATATGTGACTTCATCCCACTTTCCTTCCCTTCTGAGGAACAGCATTAATTGTAGTATAGTATTGTAATTAAGAGTCCCGTTAAGGGCCATTTCTCCTGATCATCTAATTTGTAAAGGGGCCACCTTTGATTACAATATTTAATTAAGGTTTTCTTGTCCACGCTGCCACCTGGTGAGCCCCCGATCTCCTTCCAGTGTGCTAAAATACACCCTAGGGTACTACTTTTCAGTATCTCACTTCCTTGATTTTTGCCCTTTTTATGTTCCCTTACCCCCTTAGTTCAGAGGCGATCCTGATCTCGGTGTGTCACTTAGGTGTTACCCCCCCTGCTGCCGCTGTCGCTACCTTTATGTCCAGGGGTAGGCTATGTCTCCACAGATTATTTGTTGCAACTCTCCCGCCCGCTCGATCTTTTCCCACTCAGTCCAGCTACCACACTGTGGACACCAAAAATCGTCCTCCCGATCTACCCAAACCTCTGTATTACAAGCAAAGCACTTTAAGACAAAAATAGGATCACAAAAGTTATCCGAATGTCCAAGACACTGCCACTCAATATTCTCATTATTAGATTCACACAATGCTTCTGTACAGTCGTTCCTCTGTACGCTTCGTTCGTCTCCGGCCGCTCTCCTCGCGGAGAACACGGAACAGCGGATCGGAACTTCACACTCGCTCCGCAGCAGTGCCGCGTCTCAATCACTCAGTTCACTCATACAACAATTACAGACAATAACACGGTAGGGATACCTTATGACAAATACACTAAATAATCAACAATATTACAATTCCACACACTAACCCAAAAACCCACGGATCCCACACCATTAGCCCAAG
Source organism: Numenius arquata (assembly GCF_964106895.1). Taxonomy (NCBI): domain Eukaryota; kingdom Metazoa; phylum Chordata; class Aves; order Charadriiformes; family Scolopacidae; genus Numenius; species Numenius arquata. Next base: position 117,460 of record NW_027415771.1, read on the forward strand.
CTTGAGCATACCCCGGGGCGAGTACACCGACTCTTTACCACGCGTAGGACGTCTCCTCACGACTTACAGGTCCCCCCCATGAAACCCTAAAACATACCTGGTCCGCAGGAGATGGTCCTTGTCTGTCCCCGCGGTGATCTGGATGAGTTGGGGAGTCCTTCCGAGAAATCTCGGGGGCGCCCAGAGGAGTCCCGTCCTCAGCAGGTCCCGCAGCCGGACAGAGGGGGTCCCATCTGGGGTGCCAAACTGATGCTCAAAAACAAACATCACAACTCGCAAAGAGTTATAAAGCAGGTATGTTTAGTGCAGCGCTGGGTGCAAGGGGGATTTCTCCGCCAAACTTGTACACCGGTTTGTGAAGCAAGCGTCCATTTATGGTGAAAAGCATACATATTCATTATGGTGGGCAGGTTGTTATAATTAAAGGCGTTACTTTTCTAATTATTTCCAAGAACCCATTATCAAAAATCTCCTCCCCTGTCCTGACCAGATGGACACCTTTCCCAGACAGTTAAGTTCCTTCTCAGCACCTCCTTAGCATGCAGCTGCTCCCGCTATCTTATACACAAAGCCACTTCTTTATCTTGGAATTCTGGGGCCCCGAGCTTCTGTTCTTTCCCAGACTGTAATACATCCGCACTAACAAACTGTAACCGTTCGTTTTCTGAATCAAAGGAGAGGCGATATCGGGAGAGCGCTCGGCGGCACTCGGAGGCGCGCTGTGGTACAGCTGAGAGATCCCGAGACCACCCAGAGGCACTCGCATGCGAAGGGTGGAGTGCGACGAGCTCTGCAGAGCGCCCGGCGGCACCCCGAGGAGCGGGATGAGCGTGCGTCGGGTCGACCGGACGCACAGCGACACCCGGAAGCTCACGGTGGTAGTGCGGCGAGCTCGGGAGAGCCCCGCAGCACCCCGAAGAGCGGGGTGAAGGATCGGCGTGGTCGGGAGGAGGCGGAGTGACAGACGGAGGCGCAGGGTGGTAGCGCGGCGAGCTTGGACAGTGCCCGGCGGCACCCCGAAGAGCGCGCTGAGGGCACGGGCGAGTCAGACGAGGACTCGTCGGCACCCCGAAGGGCGGGGGGAGCGGCTCGGGCAGGTGGGACGTGCGCCTGTCACCATCCCGAGGGGTGGGTTAAGGCTCGGCGGGATCGAATTGGCGCCCGACGGCACCCGGAGGGGTGGGATGAGGGTGCGTCGGGGTTGGGAGGATGCGCAGCGACACCCAGCAAGATTGGCAGAGCGCCCGGAGGCACCCTGCCGAGCGGGGTGTATATACGGCGCGGGCGGAAGGCGCACCGCGACACCCGGAGGAGCACGGTAGTAGCGCGGCGAGCTCGGGAGAGCCCCGCATCACCCTGAAGAGCGGGGTGATGAATCGGCGTGGTCGGGAGGACGCGCAGCAACACGCAGAGGCGCACGCTGGTACAACGGCGAGCTCGGACAAGGGTTCCAGAGCTCAAGACTCTGTAGGGTTCCAGAGGGGCTCGTAGGGTTCCGTCGAAATCTGAAGGGTTCCCTAGGGGCCCGTAGAGTCCCGTAGATTGCCGTAGGGGCCTGTAGGGTTGTGTAAGTGCCCGCAGGGGTTGGTAGGAGCTTGTAGGGTGCCATATGTTTCCGGAGGGTTGTGTAGGGTTCCGTAGGGGCCTGTGGTGTTCCCTAGGGCCCTGCAGAGTTTGTAGAGTTCCCGGTGGCACTCGCCGGCGCTGGTTGGTAGCGCGTCGAGCTCGGGGTAGCGCCTCGCAACACCCCGACTTGCGGGGTCAACGAGTGGCTATACCGGGAGAGCGCTCGGCGGCACTCGGAGGCGCGCTGTGGTACCGCGGCGAGATCCCGAGAGCACCCAGCGGCACTCGCATGCGCAGGGTGGAGCGCGAAGAGCTCGGGAGATCGTCCGGCGGCACCCCGAGGAGCGGGATGAGCGTGCGTCGGGTCGACAGGACGTACAGCGGCACCTGGAGGCGCACTTTGGTAGTGCGGCGAGCTCGGGAGAGCTCTCGGCGGCACTCGGAGGCGCGCGGTGGTACCGCTGCGAGCGCGGCTGATCTCCTGGCGGCACCCCGAGCACCGTGGTTAAGGTGACGCGCGGAAACTAACATTAGAACTCGCAGAGAGTTATAGAGCAGGTATGTTTATTGCAGCTCTGGGTGCAAGGGGGATTTCTCCGCCAAACTTGTACACCGGTTTGTGAAGCAAGCGTCCATTTATGGTGAAAAGCATACATATTCATTATGGTGTTCAGTTTGTTATAAATAAAGGCGTTACTATTGTAATTATTTGCAAGAGGTCATTACCAATAATCTCCTCCCCTGTCCTGACCAGATGAACACCTTTCCCAGATAGGTTCCTCCTCAGCACCTCCTTAGCATGCAGCTGCTCCCGCTCTCTTATACACAAGGCCATTTCTTTATCTTGGAATGCTTTGACTCCGAGCTTTTGTTCTTTCCCAGGCTTTATTACATCAGCACTAACAACCTGTAACCGTTCGTTTTCTGAATCAATTCCCCCCTTTTCTTTCAACTTTGTAAATTCTTTTACAATCACTTTTAACATGTTCTCTCTCCCCATCTGATTTCTAAAATACTTCCCAGATTCCACGCGTTCACGGAGCTGATGCTTCTTCCATTGAATATATTTGTCTCTGGCCCCCCTGGTACAACACATAAGACATCTAATTAATGCATACACTAAATTCCTAACATAAGTATTGCTATTAGAAGGATAAACAGTCGCTTAAGCCAAGCAAAGTTAGGTAACCACGAGGTTAACTTTTCCAAAGATCAGAAAACCCGAATGTGGTGTCATCTTGCGCAGTCAAATGCAAAATCTGAGTTTTAGCTATGAGATTTTGTAAGTCTTTCTCTACTCTCCCATTCTGGTTTACATATGAACAACAGCTTTGATTAATCACTGCACATAAGCCTACTTCTTTCCAGGTTAATAAGTCTAATGCCATTCTGTTTTGTCCCACCACATTTGCTAATGACTGGACTTCTTGTTGAAGTGCCTGTATAGCATTGATTGTAGATTTCTCAAGCACTTCTTTAGTGGCCGATATGTTCACAATTACATTTTCCTATTCACTGACGCCCAGGAACGGTATAAACCATCTTACAAAGCTGTGGAACCTTGTTCCCCTCGTCAGTAGAGGGTTTTCCACTCCCTGATTTCTCCTCCAAGGTGTTCTCAGCATTCCTGAGGGGATTTCAGACTGATTAAACACCGTATCCTGGCTAGTTAGGTAGCCTATCGTGCAAGTTTCCTTCCATCCTCCGGGCAGCTGTTTTCTACTATATCCACCTCCACACAACAACCAATACCCTTTAGGTAACTTACAGGGTCCAATAGTTGCCGTCAGATTCGCACCTAAAAATTTCCCCCCGGTACCGTCCATACTCCCAGGAATATCCTTCTCCTTCGGAAATACCACTGCTTTTATATGCAACTAGTTGTGTTTTGTCTCAAAAGTCAATATATGTTACTCTTATCCCTGTTAGATCCCAACTTCCCACATCAACAGTTGTCCTATTAACCCAGTACTTGCTCCATCCCCAAGTTGTTGTCTTATTCACCGACCCACTGTGTCTATGTTCCCCGTGTTACCAATGTTTCCAGATTTCGTGAATATGTATTCACATCCCGTGTCCCTCCCCCTGAAACACAAAGTCCTGGCATGTTGATGACTATTAATGTCATTAATGTCCATCTTTTCGTTGGAGGCGAAGTTTCAGGGGTCCGGCCTGTGTTGAAGTCCATTGGGGTTCTGGAGCCCTCTTGACGCGAGTCCAATGGATCCAAGGAGCTTGTTCCTTGATCTTTATGGCCGTGTGAGTGGTCAGCAGTACCTGGAAGGGACCTTCCCCCTTTGGCTTCAGTGGTGAATCTGTAAAAGACTTAACATATACATAGTCCCCAGGTTCGATCTCGTGTACTGGTACATCCAGCCCATGAGCTCTTGTTCCCAGAACCAGTTTTTCTACCTCTCGGAGCTGTTTTTGTAAATTTATCAGGTAATCTGTTAGTATTTCATTCCCCAGCTCTGTGGATATTCCGTTTTGTACACTATATGGTCTCCCATAGAGTATTTCAAAGGGGCTCAAACCTTCTTTGGTTCTGGGTTTTGTTCTTATCCTGAGAAGGGCTAATGGTAGTGATTGAGGCCAGGCCAAGTTAGCTTCCTGGCCTAGTTTCACAATTTGCGTTTTGATCAAGTGATTCATCTTTTCTACTTGACCACTCGATCGTGGGTTGTATGGGGTGTGAAGTTGCCAGTCTATACCCAATAATCTGCTTACTTTCGAAACAACCCTTGCAGTGAAATGAGATCCTCGGTCCGAGGAAATTACTGCGGGAACCCCGAACCTTGGTATAATTTCATGCAACAATGCTTTGACCACTTCTCTTGTTTTGTTGGTTTACAGGGAAATGCCTCTGGCCATCCTGAAAAGGTATCAGTTAACACCAATAGGTATCGAAACCCCCCTTTTCTTGGAAGTTCTGAAAAATCAATTTGCCATTGTTGTCCCGGATAGTTTCCCTTCCCTATCTGGCCAAATTGGACTCTGGGGCCTGTCTTAGGGTTGTTCTGTAAACATACCTCACACTTCTGAGTGACTTGTTTGACAGTGGCATATAGATTACGAGCACATATTATCCTACTCAGGTATCTGTAAAGTGCCTCTGTTCCCCAATGGGATTTTCTATGTTCTGCCATGACCACTGCCCTTAATAACGAAAAAGGCACTATTATTTTTCCCTGTGGAGTTTTGGCCCATTTCCCTTCAATTTTCCCATTTAAGTCTTTGATCAATTTGTGATCATCCCTAGAATATTTAGGTTCGTCGTCAATTTGTATCTTACCATCTGGGACCAAGGATTGTGTTTCTGCATTACCCATTTCCGCTGCCCTTTTGGCTTCTCGGTCCGCCAGTGCGTTACCCAGTTCCACAGCGGTGTTCCCTTTTTGGTGAGCTTTGCAGTGCATGATAGCCACTTTGGCAGGCAGTAATACTGCATCTAAGAGTTTGAGAATTTCCTCAGCATGTTTGATGTGCTTCCCTTGTGTAGATAAGAGTCCTCTTCCTCTCCAGACCGCCCCGTGAGCATGCACTGCCCCGAAAGCATATTTAGACTCTGTAAATAAAAACTTACCCGTTTTCCTTTGGCCAATTCCAGGGCTCGGGTTAGTGCTATTTTCTCAGCCTTTTGGGGTGATGTATTTGGGGCCAGGGCTTTGGACTCTCTTACCTTCTCTGTAGTAGCCAGCTTTGCGTATCCCCTGTTGAATGAAGCTGCTCCCGTCGGTGAACCAGGAATCCTCTACATCCTCTAATGGTTCTTCTTTCAGGTCTGGTCGGCTGGAGTACACTGCCTCGATTGTTTCCAAGCAGTCGTGGGTCACTGATTCTCCTTCGGTTCCGCTGAGGAAAGAGGCTGGGTTGACAATATTAGTTACCGTTATAGCTATATCATCTTGCTCTATCAGGATAGCCTGGTACTTAAGAAACCTCTGAGGTGAAAGCCAATGCCCCCCTTTTACTTCCAGTACTGCTGAGACTGTATGTGATACCATAACTGTGATTTTCTGGCCTAGGGTGAACTTACGGGCCTTTTGGATGTTTATTACCACTGCTGCCACCGCTCGGAGACAGCTAGGCCACCCTTTACTTCCTCCGTCGAGCTGTTTGGAGAAGTATGCCACCGCCCTCCGATAGGGTCCCAAAGTCTGGGCTAGGACTCCTAAGGCCATTCCTTGCTTTTCATAGGAAAACAACCAGAAAGGTTTAGTAGTGTCAGGTAATCCCAGGGCAGGTGCTTCCATTAACCTCTTTTTTAATTGATGGAGGGCTTTGTCTGCCTCCCTATTCCATATAATATTCTTTGAGTCAGATTTTAATAACTCCTATAAAGGCTTTACCAAAAGTCCGTAGTTATATATCCAGAGACGACACCATCCTCTCATGTTCGAAGTTCCTTAGGCGTCTGTAGTCTAGGTGTCTGGCAGATGGCCTCCTTCCCCAGTGTCCGTTGTCCTGCGGTTATTTCATATCCCAGATAGTTCACTTGCTGCTGGGCTACCTGTGCTTTCTGTGAAGAAACTTTATAGCCATTAAGTCCAAGAAAATTTAACAGGCTCACAGTCCATTTTATGCATGTTTCTCTGGTGTCAGGGGCGAGTAATATATCGTCCACATACTGCAATACCACTCCTGACCCAAGCGGGCGTTTCCACTGTTCCAAGTCTTTAGCTAGCTGATTTCCAAAAAGCGTCGGGCTATTTTTGAAGCCCTGCGGTAGCACAGTCCATGTAAGCTGTGTTTTCCTTCCAGATTCTGGGTTTTCCCATTCGAATGCAAATAAAAGCTGGCTCTCTGGGCTCAAAGGCATGCAGAAAAATGCATCCCTTAGGTTCAAGACGGTAAACCATGCCGATTCAGGTACCACTTTAGTTAGACAAGTGTATGGATTTGCCACTACCGGATGCAAAGCCTCAACAATTCTGTTGATAGCTCTGAGGTCCTGCACTATGCGATAGCTACCATCCGGCTTCTTAACAGGTAATACTGGAGTGTTATACTCTGATTCACATTCTTTCAGCAGCCCATACTCAATAAACCGATCTATAGTTGGTAGGATCCCCTCCCTGTCCTCTATTCTAAGGGGCTACTGTTTGACTCTCACCGGTCGTGCTCCTTGTTGAGGCTTTATCACTATTGGGGAAGCATTTTTTGCTCTCCCCGGCACTCCCGAGGCCCAGACCCCCGGATAAATTTGGGCTTTAATCTCCTCAGGCACTCCTGTAGAAATGGGAGTTCCTATGAGGGCCAAACTTAGTATTTCAATTAGTTGATCTTCTCTTATCCGAAGTTCCATTTTCCCTTTTTTGAATTTAATTTCTGCTCCCAATTGCTCTAATAAATCTCGCCCTAACAGGGGTCTCGGCGAATTTGGCAGATATAAAAAGTTGTGTATCCCCAATTGTTTTCCCAATTTGAACTTAAGAGGTTTGAGAAAATATGCCTTTTCGCTCCGGCCAGTGGCTCCTGTTACTGTTATAAAATCAGTATCGATAGGGGTCAGAGCTTGATTTAAAACCGAATACGTTGCTCCTGTATCCACCAAAAATTCTATTCTTGTTGCTTTTTCCCTAGCCTTAGGGTAACCAGTGGATCCGCTAGGGTAGATTCCCCGGTCCCCGTCAATCTTCTTTATAATGGGCCTGAATTTTTACTTTTCGTCTTTTTGGGGACCCATTCTTCCAGTGCCCTCTCTGCTTACACCACGCACATTGATCTCTTTCTAATGGTTTCCTAAAATTCCCTGCTTTCGTTTCCCCCCTCCCATGTACTGCTACCACCAGTGCCCGTCTGTCCCTTATCCTCCTCCTCCCGGTTGTTAAACACTCTCCATGCCTCATCTAACAGAGTCTCTAGATTTCTGCTGTCTGTTGGTCTCAGTTTTTGCAGCTTCCTCCGGATATCGTTGGCAGACTGCCCTAAAAAGAGAGACACTAACTGCTGGATTCCTATCGCTGATCCAGGGTCCGAGGGGGTGTAGCGTCTCATTGCATCTCGTAATTTATCTAGAAACTCCGAGGGCCTCTCCTTCGGTCCTCGTCTTACAGCATACAGCATTGACCAGTTAATGGCTTTCGGGATAGCCCTCTCCATCCCTGTTATAATCCAATCTCTGTAAGTTTCTAGCGCCTCTGAATGAGTGGTCCTGTTTGGGTTCCAGTGAGGGTTCTGCAAAGGGAAGTGTTCTTTAATATACCTTCCTGAATCTTTCAGTTGGTCCGTGGCTATATTGTGAGCAGTTTTTAAAACCAGTTGTTTCTCAGTTTCTGTTAGGTGATCTAATAATAAATGGATATCACTCCAGTCAGGATTGTGCTGCTTTACCAGAAACCGAAAATGTCTAGTAACCCCTACGGGATCATTCCGATAATTCTTTGCCATACTTTTCCAGGTTTCTAAATCAAATGAGGAAAAAGAGACTTTTATCATTACGGGTAGGCCGTCCGGACCCATGGCTTCCCTTAAGGGTGCTTGAATCGCTGCTTGCTCTGTCCTTTTCCGAGTACGGGACGATACAGGGCTGTCAGGTGGGGTTTTGGATTCAGTTTTGGAATCAGCTTCAGTTTCTCTATCTTCTTGAGGAACCCTTACCCCCTCCCAACGGTCTTCTCTTGCTATAACCGGTGGTAAGTAAGTGTCAAGAAAATCGTCTTCTTTAGGATCCCGAATCTTTTCAGGCTTTGTGCATCTCTGCCCTATGCTACAGGCTGAACAACATCTTTTTATATTACCTTTCATTTCTCCTCTTCTTTCTTTCTCTAAGGCTAGTACCATCGGGTCTTGTGGAGGTAATAGCCCGCAGTCCCGTTGGTACTCTGGGTGGTTCCAAAGGGTGAAAAACATATCCGCATATGTGACTTCATCCCACTTTCCTTCCCTTCTGAGGAACAGCATTAATTGTAGTATAGTATTGTAATTAAGAGTCCCGTTAAGGGCCATTTCTCCTGATCATCTAATTTGTAAAGGGGCCACCTTTGATTACAATATTTAATTAAGGTTTTCTTGTCCACGCTGCCACCTGGTGAGCCCCCGATCTCCTTCCAGTGTGCTAAAATACACCCTAGGGTACTACTTTTCAGTATCTCACTTCCTTGATTTTTGCCCTTTTTATGTTCCCTTACCCCCTTAGTTCAGAGGCGATCCTGATCTCGGTGTGTCACTTAGGTGTTACCCCCCCTGCTGCCGCTGTCGCTACCTTTATGTCCAGGGGTAGGCTATGTCTCCACAGATTATTTGTTGCAACTCTCCCGCCCGCTCGATCTTTTCCCACTCAGTCCAGCTACCACACTGTGGACACCAAAAATCGTCCTCCCGATCTACCCAAACCTCTGTATTACAAGCAAAGCACTTTAAGACAAAAATAGGATCACAAAAGTTATCCGAATGTCCAAGACACTGCCACTCAATATTCTCATTATTAGATTCACACAATGCTTCTGTACAGTCGTTCCTCTGTACGCTTCGTTCGTCTCCGGCCGCTCTCCTCGCGGAGAACACGGAACAGCGGATCGGAACTTCACACTCGCTCCGCAGCAGTGCCGCGTCTCAATCACTCAGTTCACTCATACAACAATTACAGACAATAACACGGTAGGGATACCTTATGACAAATACACTAAATAATCAACAATATTACAATTCCACACACTAACCCAAAAACCCACGGATCCCACACCATTAGCCCAAGCTTGAGCATACCCCGGGGCGAGTACACCGACTCTTTACCACGCGTAGGACGTCTCCTCACGACTTACAGGTCCCCCCCATGAAACCCTAAAACATACCTGGTCCGCAGGAGATGGTCCTTGTCTGTCCCCGCGGTGATCTGGATGAGTTGGGGAGTCCTTCCGAGAAATCTCGGGGGCGCCCAGAGGAGTCCCGTCCTCAGCAGGTCCCGCAGCCGGACAGAGGGGGTCCCATCTGGGGTGCCAAACTGATGCTCAAAAACAAACATCACAACTCGCAAAGAGTTATAAAGCAGGTATGTTTAGTGCAGCGCTGGGTGCAAGGGGGATTTCTCCGCCAAACTTGTACACCGGTTTGTGAAGCAAGCGTCCATTTATGGTGAAAAGCATACATATTCATTATGGTGGGCAGGTTGTTATAATTAAAGGCGTTACTTTTCTAATTATTTCCAAGAACCCATTATCAAAAATCTCCTCCCCTGTCCTGACCAGATGGACACCTTTCCCAGACAGTTAAGTTCCTTCTCAGCACCTCCTTAGCATGCAGCTGCTCCCGCTATCTTATACACAAAGCCACTTCTTTATCTTGGAATTCTGGGGCCCCGAGCTTCTGTTCTTTCCCAGACTGTAATACATCCGCACTAACAAACTGTAACCGTTCGTTTTCTGAATCAAAGGAGAGGCGATATCGGGAGAGCGCTCGGCGGCACTCGGAGGCGCGCTGTGGTACAGCTGAGAGATCCCGAGACCACCCAGAGGCACTCGCATGCGAAGGGTGGAGTGCGACGAGCTCTGCAGAGCGCCCGGCGGCACCCCGAGGAGCGGGATGAGCGTGCGTCGGGTCGACCGGACGCACAGCGACACCCGGAAGCTCACGGTGGTAGTGCGGCGAGCTCGGGAGAGCCCCGCAGCACCCCGAAGAGCGGGGTGAAGGATCGGCGTGGTCGGGAGGAGGCGGAGTGACAGACGGAGGCGCAGGGTGGTAGCGCGGCGAGCTTGGACAGTGCCCGGCGGCACCCCGAAGAGCGCGCTGAGGGCACGGGCGAGTCAGACGAGGACTCGTCGGCACCCCGAAGGGCGGGGGGAGCGGCTCGGGCAGGTGGGACGTGCGCCTGTCACCATCCCGAGGGGTGGGTTAAGGCTCGGCGGGATCGAATTGGCGCCCGACGGCACCCGGAGGGGTGGGATGAGGGTGCGTCGGGGTTGGGAGGATGCGCAGCGACACCCAGCAAGATTGGCAGAGCGCCCGGAGGCACCCTGCCGAGCGGGGTGTATATACGGCGCGGGCGGAAGGCGCACCGCGACACCCGGAGGAGCACGGTAGTAGCGCGGCGAGCTCGGGAGAGCCCCGCATCACCCTGAAGAGCGGGGTGATGAATCGGCGTGGTCGGGAGGACGCGCAGCAACACGCAGAGGCGCACGCTGGTACAACGGCGAGCTCGGACAAGGGTTCCAGAGCTCAAGACTCTGTAGGGTTCCAGAGGGGCTCGTAGGGTTCCGTCGAAATCTGAAGGGTTCCCTAGGGGCCCGTAGAGTCCCGTAGATTGCCGTAGGGGCCTGTAGGGTTGTGTAAGTGCCCGCAGGGGTTGGTAGGAGCTTGTAGGGTGCCATATGTTTCCGGAGGGTTGTGTAGGGTTCCGTAGGGGCCTGTGGTGTTCCCTAGGGCCCTGCAGAGTTTGTAGAGTTCCCGGTGGCACTCGCCGGCGCTGGTTGGTAGCGCGTCGAGCTCGGGGTAGCGCCTCGCAACACCCCGACTTGCGGGGTCAACGAGTGGCTATACCGGGAGAGCGCTCGGCGGCACTCGGAGGCGCGCTGTGGTACCGCGGCGAGATCCCGAGAGCACCCAGCGGCACTCGCATGCGCAGGGTGGAGCGCGAAGAGCTCGGGAGATCGTCCGGCGGCACCCCGAGGAGCGGGATGAGCGTGCGTCGGGTCGACAGGACGTACAGCGGCACCTGGAGGCGCACTTTGGTAGTGCGGCGAGCTCGGGAGAGCTCTCGGCGGCACTCGGAGGCGCGCGGTGGTACCGCTGCGAGCGCGGCTGATCTCCTGGCGGCACCCCGAGCACCGTGGTTAAGGTGACGCGCGGAAACTAACATTAGAACTCGCAGAGAGTTATAGAGCAGGTATGTTTATTGCAGCTCTGGGTGCAAGGGGGATTTCTCCGCCAAACTTGTACACCGGTTTGTGAAGCAAGCGTCCATTTATGGTGAAAAGCATACATATTCATTATGGTGTTCAGTTTGTTATAAATAAAGGCGTTACTATTGTAATTATTTGCAAGAGGTCATTACCAATAATCTCCTCCCCTGTCCTGACCAGATGAACACCTTTCCCAGATAGGTTCCTCCTCAGCACCTCCTTAGCATGCAGCTGCTCCCGCTCTCTTATACACAAGGCCATTTCTTTATCTTGGAATGCTTTGACTCCGAGCTTTTGTTCTTTCCCAGGCTTTATTACATCAGCACTAACAACCTGTAACCGTTCGTTTTCTGAATCAATTCCCCCCTTTTCTTTCAACTTTGTAAATTCTTTTACAATCACTTTTAACATGTTCTCTCTCCCCATCTGATTTCTAAAATACTTCCCAGATTCCACGCGTTCACGGAGCTGATGCTTCTTCCATTGAATATATTTGTCTCTGGCCCCCCTGGTACAACACATAAGACATCTAATTAATGCATACACTAAATTCCTAACATAAGTATTGCTATTAGAAGGATAAACAGTCGCTTAAGCCAAGCAAAGTTAGGTAACCACGAGGTTAACTTTTCCAAAGATCAGAAAACCCGAATGTGGTGTCATCTTGCGCAGTCAAATGCAAAATCTGAGTTTTAGCTATGAGATTTTGTAAGTCTTTCTCTACTCTCCCATTCTGGTTTACATATGAACAACAGCTTTGATTAATCACTGCACATAAGCCTACTTCTTTCCAGGTTAATAAGTCTAATGCCATTCTGTTTTGTCCCACCACATTTGCTAATGACTGGACTTCTTGTTGAAGTGCCTGTATAGCATTGATTGTAGATTTCTCAAGCACTTCTTTAGTGGCCGATATGTTCACAATTACATTTTCCTATTCACTGACGCCCAGGAACGGTATAAACCATCTTACAAAGCTGTGGAACCTTGTTCCCCTCGTCAGTAGAGGGTTTTCCACTCCCTGATTTCTCCTCCAAGGTGTTCTCAGCATTCCTGAGGGGATTTCAGACTGATTAAACACCGTATCCTGGCTAGTTAGGTAGCCTATCGTGCAAGTTTCCTTCCATCCTCCGGGCAGCTGTTTTCTACTATATCCACCTCCACACAACAACCAATACCCTTTAGGTAACTTACAGGGTCCAATAGTTGCCGTCAGATTCGCACCTAAAAATTTCCCCCCGGTACCGTCCATACTCCCAGGAATATCCTTCTCCTTCGGAAATACCACTGCTTTTATATGCAACTAGTTGTGTTTTGTCTCAAAAGTCAATATATGTTACTCTTATCCCTGTTAGATCCCAACTTCCCACATCAACAGTTGTCCTATTAACCCAGTACTTGCTCCATCCCCAAGTTGTTGTCTTATTCACCGACCCACTGTGTCTATGTTCCCCGTGTTACCAATGTTTCCAGATTTCGTGAATATGTATTCACATCCCGTGTCCCTCCCCCTGAAACACAAAGTCCTGGCATGTTGATGACTATTAATGTCATTAATGTCCATCTTTTCGTTGGAGGCGAAGTTTCAGGGGTCCGGCCTGTGTTGAAGTCCATTGGGGTTCTGGAGCCCTCTTGACGCGAGTCCAATGGATCCAAGGAGCTTGTTCCTTGATCTTTATGGCCGTGTGAGTGGTCAGCAGTACCTGGAAGGGACCTTCCCCCTTTGGCTTCAGTGGTGAATCTGTAAAAGACTTAACATATACATAGTCCCCAGGTTCGATCTCGTGTACTGGTACATCCAGCCCATGAGCTCTTGTTCCCAGAACCAGTTTTTCTACCTCTCGGAGCTGTTTTTGTAAATTTATCAGGTAATCTGTTAGTATTTCATTCCCCAGCTCTGTGGATATTCCGTTTTGTACACTATATGGTCTCCCATAGAGTATTTCAAAGGGGCTCAAACCTTCTTTGGTTCTGGGTTTTGTTCTTATCCTGAGAAGGGCTAATGGTAGTGATTGAGGCCAGGCCAAGTTAGCTTCCTGGCCTAGTTTCACAATTTGCGTTTTGATCAAGTGATTCATCTTTTCTACTTGACCACTCGATCGTGGGTTGTATGGGGTGTGAAGTTGCCAGTCTATACCCAATAATCTGCTTACTTTCGAAACAACCCTTGCAGTGAAATGAGATCCTCGGTCCGAGGAAATTACTGCGGGAACCCCGAACCTTGGTATAATTTCATGCAACAATGCTTTGACCACTTCTCTTGTTTTGTTGGTTTACAGGGAAATGCCTCTGGCCATCCTGAAAAGGTATCAGTTAACACCAATAGGTATCGAAACCCCCCTTTTCTTGGAAGTTCTGAAAAATCAATTTGCCATTGTTGTCCCGGATAGTTTCCCTTCCCTATCTGGCCAAATTGGACTCTGGGGCCTGTCTTAGGGTTGTTCTGTAAACATACCTCACACTTCTGAGTGACTTGTTTGACAGTGGCATATAGATTACGAGCACATATTATCCTACTCAGGTATCTGTAAAGTGCCTCTGTTCCCCAATGGGATTTTCTATGTTCTGCCATGACCACTGCCCTTAATAACGAAAAAGGCACTATTATTTTTCCCTGTGGAGTTTTGGCCCATTTCCCTTCAATTTTCCCATTTAAGTCTTTGATCAATTTGTGATCATCCCTAGAATATTTAGGTTCGTCGTCAATTTGTATCTTACCATCTGGGACCAAGGATTGTGTTTCTGCATTACCCATTTCCGCTGCCCTTTTGGCTTCTCGGTCCGCCAGTGCGTTACCCAGTTCCACAGCGGTGTTCCCTTTTTGGTGAGCTTTGCAGTGCATGATAGCCACTTTGGCAGGCAGTAATACTGCATCTAAGAGTTTGAGAATTTCCTCAGCATGTTTGATGTGCTTCCCTTGTGTAGATAAGAGTCCTCTTCCTCTCCAGACCGCCCCGTGAGCATGCACTGCCCCGAAAGCATATTTAGACTCTGTAAATAAAAACTTACCCGTTTTCCTTTGGCCAATTCCAGGGCTCGGGTTAGTGCTATTTTCTCAGCCTTTTGGGGTGATGTATTTGGGGCCAGGGCTTTGGACTCTCTTACCTTCTCTGTAGTAGCCAGCTTTGCGTATCCCCTGTTGAATGAAGCTGCTCCCGTCGGTGAACCAGGAATCCTCTACATCCTCTAATGGTTCTTCTTTCAGGTCTGGTCGGCTGGAGTACACTGCCTCGATTGTTTCCAAGCAGTCGTGGGTCACTGATTCTCCTTCGGTTCCGCTGAGGAAAGAGGCTGGGTTGACAATATTAGTTACCGTTATAGCTATATCATCTTGCTCTATCAGGATAGCCTGGTACTTAAGAAACCTCTGAGGTGAAAGCCAATGCCCCCCTTTTACTTCCAGTACTGCTGAGACTGTATGTGATACCATAACTGTGATTTTCTGGCCTAGGGTGAACTTACGGGCCTTTTGGATGTTTATTACCACTGCTGCCACCGCTCGGAGACAGCTAGGCCACCCTTTACTTCCTCCGTCGAGCTGTTTGGAGAAGTATGCCACCGCCCTCCGATAGGGTCCCAAAGTCTGGGCTAGGACTCCTAAGGCCATTCCTTGCTTTTCATAGGAAAACAAC
Source organism: Numenius arquata (assembly GCF_964106895.1). NCBI lineage: Eukaryota > Metazoa > Chordata > Aves > Charadriiformes > Scolopacidae > Numenius > Numenius arquata. The sequence continues at coordinate 132,494 of NW_027415771.1, forward strand.
CAGAAAGGTTTAGTAGTGTCAGGTAATCCCAGGGCAGGTGCTTCCATTAACCTCTTTTTTAATTGATGGAGGGCTTTGTCTGCCTCCCTATTCCATATAATATTCTTTGAGTCAGATTTTAATAACTCCTATAAAGGCTTTACCAAAAGTCCGTAGTTATATATCCAGAGACGACACCATCCTCTCATGTTCGAAGTTCCTTAGGCGTCTGTAGTCTAGGTGTCTGGCAGATGGCCTCCTTCCCCAGTGTCCGTTGTCCTGCGGTTATTTCATATCCCAGATAGTTCACTTGCTGCTGGGCTACCTGTGCTTTCTGTGAAGAAACTTTATAGCCATTAAGTCCAAGAAAATTTAACAGGCTCACAGTCCATTTTATGCATGTTTCTCTGGTGTCAGGGGCGAGTAATATATCGTCCACATACTGCAATACCACTCCTGACCCAAGCGGGCGTTTCCACTGTTCCAAGTCTTTAGCTAGCTGATTTCCAAAAAGCGTCGGGCTATTTTTGAAGCCCTGCGGTAGCACAGTCCATGTAAGCTGTGTTTTCCTTCCAGATTCTGGGTTTTCCCATTCGAATGCAAATAAAAGCTGGCTCTCTGGGCTCAAAGGCATGCAGAAAAATGCATCCCTTAGGTTCAAGACGGTAAACCATGCCGATTCAGGTACCACTTTAGTTAGACAAGTGTATGGATTTGCCACTACCGGATGCAAAGCCTCAACAATTCTGTTGATAGCTCTGAGGTCCTGCACTATGCGATAGCTACCATCCGGCTTCTTAACAGGTAATACTGGAGTGTTATACTCTGATTCACATTCTTTCAGCAGCCCATACTCAATAAACCGATCTATAGTTGGTAGGATCCCCTCCCTGTCCTCTATTCTAAGGGGCTACTGTTTGACTCTCACCGGTCGTGCTCCTTGTTGAGGCTTTATCACTATTGGGGAAGCATTTTTTGCTCTCCCCGGCACTCCCGAGGCCCAGACCCCCGGATAAATTTGGGCTTTAATCTCCTCAGGCACTCCTGTAGAAATGGGAGTTCCTATGAGGGCCAAACTTAGTATTTCAATTAGTTGATCTTCTCTTATCCGAAGTTCCATTTTCCCTTTTTTGAATTTAATTTCTGCTCCCAATTGCTCTAATAAATCTCGCCCTAACAGGGGTCTCGGCGAATTTGGCAGATATAAAAAGTTGTGTATCCCCAATTGTTTTCCCAATTTGAACTTAAGAGGTTTGAGAAAATATGCCTTTTCGCTCCGGCCAGTGGCTCCTGTTACTGTTATAAAATCAGTATCGATAGGGGTCAGAGCTTGATTTAAAACCGAATACGTTGCTCCTGTATCCACCAAAAATTCTATTCTTGTTGCTTTTTCCCTAGCCTTAGGGTAACCAGTGGATCCACTAGGGTAGATTCCCCGGTCCCCGTCAATCTTCTTTATAATGGGCCTGAATTTTTACTTTTCGTCTTTTTGGGGACCCATTCTTCCAGTGCCCTCTCTGCTTACACCACGCACATTGATCTCTTTCTAATGGTTTCCTAAAATTCCCTGCTTTCGTTTCCCCCCTCCCATGTACTGCTACCACCAGTGCCCGTCTGTCCCTTATCCTCCTCCTCCCGGTTGTTAAACACTCTCCATGCCTCATCTAACAGAGTCTCTAGATTTCTGCTGTCTGTTGGTCTCAGTTTTTGCAGCTTCCTCCGGATATCGTTGGCAGACTGCCCTAAAAAGAGAGACACTAACTGCTGGATTCCTATCGCTGATCCAGGGTCCGAGGGGGTGTAGCGTCTCATTGCATCTCGTAATTTATCTAGAAACTCCGAGGGCCTCTCCTTCGGTCCTCGTCTTACAGCATACAGCATTGACCAGTTAATGGCTTTCGGGATAGCCCTCTCCATCCCTGTTATAATCCAATCTCTGTAAGTTTCTAGCGCCTCTGAATGAGTGGTCCTGTTTGGGTTCCAGTGAGGGTTCTGCAAAGGGAAGTGTTCTTTAATATACCTTCCTGAATCTTTCAGTTGGTCCGTGGCTATATTGTGAGCAGTTTTTAAAACCAGTTGTTTCTCAGTTTCTGTTAGGTGATCTAATAATAAATGGATATCACTCCAGTCAGGATTGTGCTGCTTTACCAGAAACCGAAAATGTCTAGTAACCCCTACGGGATCATTCCGATAATTCTTTGCCATACTTTTCCAGGTTTCTAAATCAAATGAGGAAAAAGAGACTTTTATCATTACGGGTAGGCCGTCCGGACCCATGGCTTCCCTTAAGGGTGCTTGAATCGCTGCTTGCTCTGTCCTTTTCCGAGTACGGGACGATACAGGGCTGTCAGGTGGGGTTTTGGATTCAGTTTTGGAATCAGCTTCAGTTTCTCTATCTTCTTGAGGAACCCTTACCCCCTCCCAACGGTCTTCTCTTGCTATAACCGGTGGTAAGTAAGTGTCAAGAAAATCGTCTTCTTTAGGATCCCGAATCTTTTCAGGCTTTGTGCATCTCTGCCCTATGCTACAGGCTGAACAACATCTTTTTATATTACCTTTCATTTCTCCTCTTCTTTCTTTCTCTAAGGCTAGTACCATCGGGTCTTGTGGAGGTAATAGCCCGCAGTCCCGTTGGTACTCTGGGTGGTTCCAAAGGGTGAAAAACATATCCGCATATGTGACTTCATCCCACTTTCCTTCCCTTCTGAGGAACAGCATTAATTGTAGTATAGTATTGTAATTAAGAGTCCCGTTAAGGGCCATTTCTCCTGATCATCTAATTTGTAAAGGGGCCACCTTTGATTACAATATTTAATTAAGGTTTTCTTGTCCACGCTGCCACCTGGTGAGCCCCCGATCTCCTTCCAGTGTGCTAAAATACACCCTAGGGTACTACTTTTCAGTATCTCACTTCCTTGATTTTTGCCCTTTTTATGTTCCCTTACCCCCTTAGTTCAGAGGCGATCCTGATCTCGGTGTGTCACTTAGGTGTTACCCCCCCTGCTGCCGCTGTCGCTACCTTTATGTCCAGGGGTAGGCTATGTCTCCACAGATTATTTGTTGCAACTCTCCCGCCCGCTCGATCTTTTCCCACTCAGTCCAGCTACCACACTGTGGACACCAAAAATCGTCCTCCCGATCTACCCAAACCTCTGTATTACAAGCAAAGCACTTTAAGACAAAAATAGGATCACAAAAGTTATCCGAATGTCCAAGACACTGCCACTCAATATTCTCATTATTAGATTCACACAATGCTTCTGTACAGTCGTTCCTCTGTACGCTTCGTTCGTCTCCGGCCGCTCTCCTCGCGGAGAACACGGAACAGCGGATCGGAACTTCACACTCGCTCCGCAGCAGTGCCGCGTCTCAATCACTCAGTTCACTCATACAACAATTACAGACAATAACACGGTAGGGATACCTTATGACAAATACACTAAATAATCAACAATATTACAATTCCACACACTAACCCAAAAACCCACGGATCCCACACCATTAGCCCAAGCTTGAGCATACCCCGGGGCGAGTACACCGACTCTTTACCACGCGTAGGACGTCTCCTCACGACTTACAGGTCCCCCCCATGAAACCCTAAAACATACCTGGTCCGCAGGAGATGGTCCTTGTCTGTCCCCGCGGTGATCTGGATGAGTTGGGGAGTCCTTCCGAGAAATCTCGGGGGCGCCCAGAGGAGTCCCGTCCTCAGCAGGTCCCGCAGCCGGACAGAGGGGGTCCCATCTGGGGTGCCAAACTGATGCTCAAAAACAAACATCACAACTCGCAAAGAGTTATAAAGCAGGTATGTTTAGTGCAGCGCTGGGTGCAAGGGGGATTTCTCCGCCAAACTTGTACACCGGTTTGTGAAGCAAGCGTCCATTTATGGTGAAAAGCATACATATTCATTATGGTGGGCAGGTTGTTATAATTAAAGGCGTTACTTTTCTAATTATTTCCAAGAACCCATTATCAAAAATCTCCTCCCCTGTCCTGACCAGATGGACACCTTTCCCAGACAGTTAAGTTCCTTCTCAGCACCTCCTTAGCATGCAGCTGCTCCCGCTATCTTATACACAAAGCCACTTCTTTATCTTGGAATTCTGGGGCCCCGAGCTTCTGTTCTTTCCCAGACTGTAATACATCCGCACTAACAAACTGTAACCGTTCGTTTTCTGAATCAAAGGAGAGGCGATATCGGGAGAGCGCTCGGCGGCACTCGGAGGCGCGCTGTGGTACAGCTGAGAGATCCCGAGACCACCCAGAGGCACTCGCATGCGAAGGGTGGAGTGCGACGAGCTCTGCAGAGCGCCCGGCGGCACCCCGAGGAGCGGGATGAGCGTGCGTCGGGTCGACCGGACGCACAGCGACACCCGGAAGCTCACGGTGGTAGTGCGGCGAGCTCGGGAGAGCCCCGCAGCACCCCGAAGAGCGGGGTGAAGGATCGGCGTGGTCGGGAGGAGGCGGAGTGACAGACGGAGGCGCAGGGTGGTAGCGCGGCGAGCTTGGACAGTGCCCGGCGGCACCCCGAAGAGCGCGCTGAGGGCACGGGCGAGTCAGACGAGGACTCGTCGGCACCCCGAAGGGCGGGGGGAGCGGCTCGGGCAGGTGGGACGTGCGCCTGTCACCATCCCGAGGGGTGGGTTAAGGCTCGGCGGGATCGAATTGGCGCCCGACGGCACCCGGAGGGGTGGGATGAGGGTGCGTCGGGGTTGGGAGGATGCGCAGCGACACCCAGCAAGATTGGCAGAGCGCCCGGAGGCACCCTGCCGAGCGGGGTGTATATACGGCGCGGGCGGAAGGCGCACCGCGACACCCGGAGGAGCACGGTAGTAGCGCGGCGAGCTCGGGAGAGCCCCGCATCACCCTGAAGAGCGGGGTGATGAATCGGCGTGGTCGGGAGGACGCGCAGCAACACGCAGAGGCGCACGCTGGTACAACGGCGAGCTCGGACAAGGGTTCCAGAGCTCAAGACTCTGTAGGGTTCCAGAGGGGCTCGTAGGGTTCCGTCGAAATCTGAAGGGTTCCCTAGGGGCCCGTAGAGTCCCGTAGATTGCCGTAGGGGCCTGTAGGGTTGTGTAAGTGCCCGCAGGGGTTGGTAGGAGCTTGTAGGGTGCCATATGTTTCCGGAGGGTTGTGTAGGGTTCCGTAGGGGCCTGTGGTGTTCCCTAGGGCCCTGCAGAGTTTGTAGAGTTCCCGGTGGCACTCGCCGGCGCTGGTTGGTAGCGCGTCGAGCTCGGGGTAGCGCCTCGCAACACCCCGACTTGCGGGGTCAACGAGTGGCTATACCGGGAGAGCGCTCGGCGGCACTCGGAGGCGCGCTGTGGTACCGCGGCGAGATCCCGAGAGCACCCAGCGGCACTCGCATGCGCAGGGTGGAGCGCGAAGAGCTCGGGAGATCGTCCGGCGGCACCCCGAGGAGCGGGATGAGCGTGCGTCGGGTCGACAGGACGTACAGCGGCACCTGGAGGCGCACTTTGGTAGTGCGGCGAGCTCGGGAGAGCTCTCGGCGGCACTCGGAGGCGCGCGGTGGTACCGCTGCGAGCGCGGCTGATCTCCTGGTGGCACCCCGAGCACCGTGGTTAAGGTGACGCGCGGAAACTAACATTAGAACTCGCAGAGAGTTATAGAGCAGGTATGTTTATTGCAGCTCTGGGTGCAAGGGGGATTTCTCCGCCAAACTTGTACACCGGTTTGTGAAGCAAGCGTCCATTTATGGTGAAAAGCATACATATTCATTATGGTGTTCAGTTTGTTATAAATAAAGGCGTTACTATTGTAATTATTTGCAAGAGGTCATTACCAATAATCTCCTCCCCTGTCCTGACCAGATGAACACCTTTCCCAGATAGGTTCCTCCTCAGCACCTCCTTAGCATGCAGCTGCTCCCGCTCTCTTATACACAAGGCCATTTCTTTATCTTGGAATGCTTTGACTCCGAGCTTTTGTTCTTTCCCAGGCTTTATTACATCAGCACTAACAACCTGTAACCGTTCGTTTTCTGAATCAATTCCCCCCTTTTCTTTCAACTTTGTAAATTCTTTTACAATCACTTTTAACATGTTCTCTCTCCCCATCTGATTTCTAAAATACTTCCCAGATTCCACTCGTTCACGGAGCTGATGCTTCTTCCATTGAATATATTTGTCTCTGGCCCCCCTGGTACAACACATAAGACATCTAATTAATGCATACACTAAATTCCTAACATAAGTATTGCTATTAGAAGGATAAACAGTCGCTTAAGCCAAGCAAAGTTAGGTAACCACGAGGTTAACTTTTCCAAAGATCAGAAAACCCGAATGTGGTGTCATCTTGCGCAGTCAAATGCAAAATCTGAGTTTTAGCTATGAGATTTTGTAAGTCTTTCTCTACTCTCCCATTCTGGTTTACATATGAACAACAGCTTTGATTAATCACTGCACATAAGCCTACTTCTTTCCAGGTTAATAAGTCTAATGCCATTCTGTTTTGTCCCACCACATTTGCTAATGACTGGACTTCTTGTTGAAGTGCCTGTATAGCATTGATTGTAGATTTCTCAAGCACTTCTTTAGTGGCCGATATGTTCACAATTACATTTTCCTATTCACTGACGCCCAGGAACGGTATAAACCATCTTACAAAGCTGTGGAACCTTGTTCCCCTCGTCAGTAGAGGGTTTTCCACTCCCTGATTTCTCCTCCAAGGTGTTCTCAGCATTCCTGAGGGGATTTCAGACTGATTAAACACCGTATCCTGGCTAGTTAGGTAGCCTATCGTGCAAGTTTCCTTCCATCCTCCGGGCAGCTGTTTTCTACTATATCCACCTCCACACAACAACCAATACCCTTTAGGTAACTTACAGGGTCCAATAGTTGCCGTCAGATTCGCACCTAAAAATTTCCCCCCGGTACCGTCCATACTCCCAGGAATATCCTTCTCCTTCGGAAATACCACTGCTTTTATATGCAACTAGTTGTGTTTTGTCTCAAAAGTCAATATATGTTACTCTTATCCCTGTTAGATCCCAACTTCCCACATCAACAGTTGTCCTATTAACCCAGTACTTGCTCCATCCCCAAGTTGTTGTCTTATTCACCGACCCACTGTGTCTATGTTCCCCGTGTTACCAATGTTTCCAGATTTCGTGAATATGTATTCACATCCCGTGTCCCTCCCCCTGAAACACAAAGTCCTGGCATGTTGATGACTATTAATGTCATTAATGTCCATCTTTTCGTTGGAGGCGAAGTTTCAGGGGTCCGGCCTGTGTTGAAGTCCATTGGGGTTCTGGAGCCCTCTTGACGCGAGTCCAATGGATCCAAGGAGCTTGTTCCTTGATCTTTATGGCCGTGTGAGTGGTCAGCAGTACCTGGAAGGGACCTTCCCCCTTTGGCTTCAGTGGTGAATCTGTAAAAGACTTAACATATACATAGTCCCCAGGTTCGATCTCGTGTACTGGTACATCCAGCCCATGAGCTCTTGTTCCCAGAACCAGTTTTTCTACCTCTCGGAGCTGTTTTTGTAAATTTATCAGGTAATCTGTTAGTATTTCATTCCCCAGCTCTGTGGATATTCCGTTTTGTACACTATATGGTCTCCCATAGAGTATTTCAAAGGGGCTCAAACCTTCTTTGGTTCTGGGTTTTGTTCTTATCCTGAGAAGGGCTAATGGTAGTGATTGAGGCCAGGCCAAGTTAGCTTCCTGGCCTAGTTTCACAATTTGCGTTTTGATCAAGTGATTCATCTTTTCTACTTGACCACTCGATCGTGGGTTGTATGGGGTGTGAAGTTGCCAGTCTATACCCAATAATCTGCTTACTTTCGAAACAACCCTTGCAGTGAAATGAGATCCTCGGTCCGAGGAAATTACTGCGGGAACCCCGAACCTTGGTATAATTTCATGCAACAATGCTTTGACCACTTCTCTTGTTTTGTTGGTTTACAGGGAAATGCCTCTGGCCATCCTGAAAAGGTATCAGTTAACACCAATAGGTATCGAAACCCCCCTTTTCTTGGAAGTTCTGAAAAATCAATTTGCCATTGTTGTCCCGGATAGTTTCCCTTCCCTATCTGGCCAAATTGGACTCTGGGGCCTGTCTTAGGGTTGTTCTGTAAACATACCTCACACTTCTGAGTGACTTGTTTGACAGTGGCATATAGATTACGAGCACATATTATCCTACTCAGGTATCTGTAAAGTGCCTCTGTTCCCCAATGGGATTTTCTATGTTCTGCCATGACCACTGCCCTTAATAACGAAAAAGGCACTATTATTTTTCCCTGTGGAGTTTTGGCCCATTTCCCTTCAATTTTCCCATTTAAGTCTTTGATCAATTTGTGATCATCCCTAGAATATTTAGGTTCGTCGTCAATTTGTATCTTACCATCTGGGACCAAGGATTGTGTTTCTGCATTACCCATTTCCGCTGCCCTTTTGGCTTCTCGGTCCGCCAGTGCGTTACCCAGTTCCACAGCGGTGTTCCCTTTTTGGTGAGCTTTGCAGTGCATGATAGCCACTTTGGCAGGCAGTAATACTGCATCTAAGAGTTTGAGAATTTCCTCAGCATGTTTGATGTGCTTCCCTTGTGTAGATAAGAGTCCTCTTCCTCTCCAGACCGCCCCGTGAGCATGCACTGCCCCGAAAGCATATTTAGACTCTGTAAATAAAAACTTACCCGTTTTCCTTTGGCCAATTCCAGGGCTCGGGTTAGTGCTATTTTCTCAGCCTTTTGGGGTGATGTATTTGGGGCCAGGGCTTTGGACTCTCTTACCTTCTCTGTAGTAGCCAGCTTTGCGTATCCCCTGTTGAATGAAGCTGCTCCCGTCGGTGAACCAGGAATCCTCTACATCCTCTAATGGTTCTTCTTTCAGGTCTGGTCGGCTGGAGTACACTGCCTCGATTGTTTCCAAGCAGTCGTGGGTCACTGATTCTCCTTCGGTTCCGCTGAGGAAAGAGGCTGGGTTGACAATATTAGTTACCGTTATAGCTATATCATCTTGCTCTATCAGGATAGCCTGGTACTTAAGAAACCTCTGAGGTGAAAGCCAATGCCCCCCTTTTACTTCCAGTACTGCTGAGACTGTATGTGATACCATAACTGTGATTTTCTGGCCTAGGGTGAACTTACGGGCCTTTTGGATGTTTATTACCACTGCTGCCACCGCTCGGAGACAGCTAGGCCACCCTTTACTTCCTCCGTCGAGCTGTTTGGAGAAGTATGCCACCGCCCTCCGATAGGGTCCCAAAGTCTGGGCTAGGACTCCTAAGGCCATTCCTTGCTTTTCATAGGAAAACAACCAGAAAGGTTTAGTAGTGTCAGGTAATCCCAGGGCAGGTGCTTCCATTAACCTCTTTTTTAATTGATGGAGGGCTTTGTCTGCCTCCCTATTCCATATAATATTCTTTGAGTCAGATTTTAATAACTCCTATAAAGGCTTTACCAAAAGTCCGTAGTTATATATCCAGAGACGACACCATCCTCTCATGTTCGAAGTTCCTTAGGCGTCTGTAGTCTAGGTGTCTGGCAGATGGCCTCCTTCCCCAGTGTCCGTTGTCCTGCGGTTATTTCATATCCCAGATAGTTCACTTGCTGCTGGGCTACCTGTGCTTTCTGTGAAGAAACTTTATAGCCATTAAGTCCAAGAAAATTTAACAGGCTCACAGTCCATTTTATGCATGTTTCTCTGGTGTCAGGGGCGAGTAATATATCGTCCACATACTGCAATACCACTCCTGACCCAAGCGGGCGTTTCCACTGTTCCAAGTCTTTAGCTAGCTGATTTCCAAAAAGCGTCGGGCTATTTTTGAAGCCCTGCGGTAGCACAGTCCATGTAAGCTGTGTTTTCCTTCCAGATTCTGGGTTTTCCCATTCGAATGCAAATAAAAGCTGGCTCTCTGGGCTCAAAGGCATGCAGAAAAATGCATCCCTTAGGTTCAAGACGGTAAACCATGCCGATTCAGGTACCACTTTAGTTAGACAAGTGTATGGATTTGCCACTACCGGATGCAAAGCCTCAACAATTCTGTTGATAGCTCTGAGGTCCTGCACTATGCGATAGCTACCATCCGGCTTCTTAACAGGTAATACTGGAGTGTTATACTCTGATTCACATTCTTTCAGCAGCCCATACTCAATAAACCGATCTATAGTTGGTAGGATCCCCTCCCTGTCCTCTATTCTAAGGGGCTACTGTTTGACTCTCACCGGTCGTGCTCCTTGTTGAGGCTTTATCACTATTGGGGAAGCATTTTTTGCTCTCCCCGGCACTCCCGAGGCCCAGACCCCCGGATAAATTTGGGCTTTAATCTCCTCAGGCACTCCTGTAGAAATGGGAGTTCCTATGAGGGCCAAACTTAGTATTTCAATTAGTTGATCTTCTCTTATCCGAAGTTCCATTTTCCCTTTTTTGAATTTAATTTCTGCTCCCAATTGCTCTAATAAATCTCGCCCTAACAGGGGTCTCGGCGAATTTGGCAGATATAAAAAGTTGTGTATCCCCAATTGTTTTCCCAATTTGAACTTAAGAGGTTTGAGAAAATATGCCTTTTCGCTCCGGCCAGTGGCTCCTGTTACTGTTATAAAATCAGTATCGATAGGGGTCAGAGCTTGATTTAAAACCGAATACGTTGCTCCTGTATCCACCAAAAATTCTATTCTTGTTGCTTTTTCCCTAGCCTTAGGGTAACCAGTGGATCCGCTAGGGTAGATTCCCCGGTCCCCGTCAATCTTCTTTATAATGGGCCTGAATTTTTACTTTTCGTCTTTTTGGGGACCCATTCTTCCAGTGCCCTCTCTGCTTACACCACGCACATTGATCTCTTTCTAATGGTTTCCTAAAATTCCCTGCTTTCGTTTCCCCCCTCCCATGTACTGCTACCACCAGTGCCCGTCTGTCCCTTATCCTCCTCCTCCCGGTTGTTAAACACTCTCCATGCCTCATCTAACAGAGTCTCTAGATTTCTGCTGTCTGTTGTTCTCAGTTTTTGCAGCTTCCTCCGGATATCGTTGGCAGACTGCCCTAAAAAGAGAGACACTAACTGCTGGATTCCTATCGCTGATCCAGGGTCCGAGGGGGTGTAGCGTCTCATTGCATCTCGTAATTTATCTAGAAACTCCGAGGGCCTCTCCTTCGGTCCTCGTCTTACAGCATACAGCATTGACCAGTTAATGGCTTTCGGGATAGCCCTCTCCATCCCTGTTATAATCCAATCTCTGTAAGTTTCTAGCGCCTCTGAATGAGTGGTCCTGTTTGGGTTCCAGTGAGGGTTCTGCAAAGGGAAGTGTTCTTTAATATACCTTCCTGAATCTTTCAGTTGGTCCGTGGCTATATTGTGAGCAGTTTTTAAAACCAGTTGTTTCTCAGTTTCTGTTAGGTGATCTAATAATAAATGGATATCACTCCAGTCAGGATTGTGCTGCTTTACCAGAAACCGAAAATGTCTAGTAACCCCTACGGGATCATTCCGATAATTCTTTGCCATACTTTTCCAGGTTTCTAAATCAAATGAGGAAAAAGAGACTTTTATCATTACGGGTAGGCCGTCCGGACCCATGGCTTCCCTTAAGGGTGCTTGAATCGCTGCTTGCTCTGTCCTTTTCCGAGTACGGGACGATACAGGGCTGTCAGGTGGGGTTTTGGATTCAGTTTTGGAATCAGCTTCAGTTTCTCTATCTTCTTGAGGAACCCTTACCCCCTCCCAACGGTCTTCTCTTGCTATAACCGGTGGTAAGTAAGTGTCAAGAAAATCGTCTTCTTTAGGATCCCGAATCTTTTCAGGCTTTGTGCATCTCTGCCCTATGCTACAGGCTGAACAACATCTTTTTATATTACCTTTCATTTCTCCTCTTCTTTCTTTCTCTAAGGCTAGTACCATCGGGTCTTGTGGAGGTAATAGCCCGCAGTCCCGTTGGTACTCTGGGTGGTTCCAAAGGGTGAAAAACATATCCGCATATGTGACTTCATCCCACTTTCCTTCCCTTCTGAGGAACAGCATTAATTGTAGTATAGTATTGTAATTAAGAGTCCCGTTAAGGGCCATTTCTCCTGATCATCTAATTTGTAAAGGGGCCACCTTTGATTACAATATTTAATTAAGGTTTTCTTGTCCACGCTGCCACCTGGTGAGCCCCCGATCTCCTTCCAGTGTGCTAAAATACACCCTAGGGTACTACTTTTCAGTATCTCACTTCCTTGATTTTTGCCCTTTTTATGTTCCCTTACCCCCTTAGTTCAGAGGCGATCCTGATCTCGGTGTGTCACTTAGGTGTTACCCCCCCTGCTGCCGCTGTCGCTACCTTTATGTCCAGGGGTAGGCTATGTCTCCACAGATTATTTGTTGCAACTCTCCCGCCCGCTCGATCTTTTCCCACTCAGTCCAGCTACCACACTGTGGACACCAAAAATCGTCCTCCCGATCTACCCAAACCTCTGTATTACAAGCAAAGCACTTTAAGACAAAAATAGGATCACAAAAGTTATCCGAATGTCCAAGACACTGCCACTCAATATTCTCATTATTAGATTCACACAATGCTTCTGTACAGTCGTTCCTCTGTACGCTTCGTTCGTCTCCGGCCGCTCTCCTCGCGGAGAACACGGAACAGCGGATCGGAACTTCACACTCGCTCCGCAGCAGTGCCGCGTCTCAATCACTCAGTTCACTCATACAACAATTACAGACAATAACACGGTAGGGATACCTTATGACAAATACACTAAATAATCAACAATATTACAATTCCACACACTAACCCAAAAACCCACGGATCCCACACCATTAGCCCAAGCTTGAGCATACCCCGGGGCGAGTACACCGACTCTTTACCACGCGTAGGACGTCTCCTCACGACTTACAGGTCCCCCCCATGAAACCCTAAAACATACCTGGTCCGCAGGAGATGGTCCTTGTCTGTCCCCGCGGTGATCTGGATGAGTTGGGGAGTCCTTCCGAGAAATCTCGGGGGCGCCCAGAGGAGTCCCGTCCTCAGCAGGTCCCGCAGCCGGACAGAGGGGGTCCCATCTGGGGTGCCAAACTGATGCTCAAAAACAAACATCACAACTCGCAAAGAGTTATAAAGCAGGTATGTTTAGTGCAGCGCTGGGTGCAAGGGGGATTTCTCCGCCAAACTTGTACACCGGTTTGTGAAGCAAGCGTCCATTTATGGTGAAAAGCATACATATTCATTATGGTGGGCAGGTTGTTATAATTAAAGGCGTTACTTTTCTAATTATTTCCAAGAACCCATTATCAAAAATCTCCTCCCCTGTCCTGACCAGATGGACACCTTTCCCAGACAGTTAAGTTCCTTCTCAGCACCTCCTTAGCATGCAGCTGCTCCCGCTATCTTATACACAAAGCCACTTCTTTATCTTGGAATTCTGGGGCCCCGAGCTTCTGTTCTTTCCCAGACTGTAATACATCCGCACTAACAAACTGTAACCGTTCGTTTTCTGAATCAAAGGAGAGGCGATATCGGGAGAGCGCTCGGCGGCACTCGGAGGCGCGCTGTGGTACAGCTGAGAGATCCCGAGACCACCCAGAGGCACTCGCATGCGAAGGGTGGAGTGCGACGAGCTCTGCAGAGCGCCCGGCGGCACCCCGAGGAGCGGGATGAGCGTGCGTCGGGTCGACCGGACGCACAGCGACACCCGGAAGCTCACGGTGGTAGTGCGGCGAGCTCGGGAGAGCCCCGCAGCACCCCGAAGAGCGGGGTGAAGGATCGGCGTGGTCGGGAGGAGGCGGAGTGACAGACGGAGGCGCAGGGTGGTAGCGCGGCGAGCTTGGACAGTGCCCGGCGGCACCCCGAAGAGCGCGCTGAGGGCACGGGCGAGTCAGACGAGGACTCGTCGGCACCCCGAAGGGCGGGGGGAGCGGCTCGGGCAGGTGGGACGTGCGCCTGTCACCATCCCGAGGGGTGGGTTAAGGCTCGGCGGGATCGAATTGGCGCCCGACGGCACCCGGAGGGGTGGGATGAGGGTGCGTCGGGGTTGGGAGGATGCGCAGCGACACCCAGCAAGATTGGCAGAGCGCCCGGAGGCACCCTGCCGAGCGGGGTGTATATACGGCGCGGGCGGAAGGCGCACCGCGACACCCGGAGGAGCACGGTAGTAGCGCGGCGAGCTCGGGAGAGCCCCGCATCACCCTGAAGAGCGGGGTGATGAATCGGCGTGGTCGGGAGGACGCGCAGCAACACGCAGAGGCGCACGCTGGTACAACGGCGAGCTCGGACAAGGGTTCCAGAGCTCAAGACTCTGTAGGGTTCCAGAGGGGCTCGTAGGGTTCCGTCGAAATCTGAAGGGTTCCCTAGGGGCCCGTAGAGTCCCGTAGATTGCCGTAGGGGCCTGTAGGGTTGTGTAAGTGCCCGCAGGGGTTGGTAGGAGCTTGTAGGGTGCCATATGTTTCCGGAGGGTTGTGTAGGGTTCCGTAGGGGCCTGTGGTGTTCCCTAGGGCCCTGCAGAGTTTGTAGAGTTCCCGGTGGCACTCGCCGGCGCTGGTTGGTAGCGCGTCGAGCTCGGGGTAGCGCCTCGCAACACCCCGACTTGCGGGGTCAACGAGTGGCTATACCGGGAGAGCGCTCGGCGGCACTCGGAGGCGCGCTGTGGTACCGCGGCGAGATCCCGAGAGCACCCAGCGGCACTCGCATGCGCAGGGTGGAGCGCGAAGAGCTCGGGAGATCGTCCGGCGGCACCCCGAGGAGCGGGATGAGCGTGCGTCGGGTCGACAGGACGTACAGCGGCACCTGGAGGCGCACTTTGGTAGTGCGGCGAGCTCGGGAGAGCTCTCGGCGGCACTCGGAGGCGCGCGGTGGTACCGCTGCGAGCGCGGCTGATCTCCTGGCGGCACCCCGAGCACCGTGGTTAAGGTGACGCGCGGAAACTAACATTAGAACTCGCAGAGAGTTATAGAGCAGGTATGTTTATTGCAGCTCTGGGTGCAAGGGGGATTTCTCCGCCAAACTTGTACACCGGTTTGTGAAGCAAGCGTCCATTTATGGTGAAAAGCATACATATTCATTATGGTGTTCAGTTTGTTATAAATAAAGGCGTTACTATTGTAATTATTTGCAAGAGGTCATTACCAATAATCTCCTCCCCTGTCCTGACCAGATGAACACCTTTCCCAGATAGGTTCCTCCTCAGCACCTCCTTAGCATGCAGCTGCTCCCGCTCTCTTATACACAAGGCCATTTCTTTATCTTGGAATGCTTTGACTCCGAGCTTTTGTTCTTTCCCAGGCTTTATTACATCAGCACTAACAACCTGTAACCGTTCGTTTTCTGAATCAATTCCCCCCTTTTCTTTCAACTTTGTAAATTCTTTTACAATCACTTTTAACATGTTCTCTCTCCCCATCTGATTTCTAAAATACTTCCCAGATTCCACGCGTTCACGGAGCTGATGCTTCTTCCATTGAATATATTTGTCTCTGGCCCCCCTGGTACAACACATAAGACATCTAATTAATGCATACACTAAATTCCTAACATAAGTATTGCTATTAGAAGGATAAACAGTCGCTTAAGCCAAGCAAAGTTAGGTAACCACGAGGTTAACTTTTCCAAAGATCAGAAAACCCGAATGTGGTGTCATCTTGCGCAGTCAAATGCAAAATCTGAGTTTTAGCTATGAGATTTTGTAAGTCTTTCTCTACTCTCCCATTCTGGTTTACATATGAACAACAGCTTTGATTAATCACTGCACATAAGCCTACTTCTTTCCAGGTTAATAAGTCTAATGCCATTCTGTTTTGTCCCACCACATTTGCTAATGACTGGACTTCTTGTTGAAGTGCCTGTATAGCATTGATTGTAGATTTCTCAAGCACTTCTTTAGTGGCCGATATGTTCACAATTACATTTTCCTATTCACTGACGCCCAGGAACGGTATAAACCATCTTACAAAGCTGTGGAACCTTGTTCCCCTCGTCAGTAGAGGGTTTTCCACTCCCTGATTTCTCCTCCAAGGTGTTCTCAGCATTCCTGAGGGGATTTCAGACTGATTAAACACCGTATCCTGGCTAGTTAGGTAGCCTATCGTGCAAGTTTCCTTCCATCCTCCGGGCAGCTGTTTTCTACTATATCCACCTCCACACAACAACCAATACCCTTTAGGTAACTTACAGGGTCCAATAGTTGCCGTCAGATTCGCACCTAAAAATTTCCCCCCGGTACCGTCCATACTCCCAGGAATATCCTTCTCCTTCGGAAATACCACTGCTTTTATATGCAACTAGTTGTGTTTTGTCTCAAAAGTCAATATATGTTACTCTTATCCCTGTTAGATCCCAACTTCCCACATCAACAGTTGTCCTATTAACCCAGTACTTGCTCCATCCCCAAGTTGTTGTCTTATTCACCGACCCACTGTGTCTATGTTCCCCGTGTTACCAATGTTTCCAGATTTCGTGAATATGTATTCACATCCCGTGTCCCTCCCCCTGAAACACAAAGTCCTGGCATGTTGATGACTATTAATGTCATTAATGTCCATCTTTTCGTTGGAGGCGAAGTTTCAGGGGTCCGGCCTGTGTTGAAGTCCATTGGGGTTCTGGAGCCCTCTTGACGCGAGTCCAATGGATCCAAGGAGCTTGTTCCTTGATCTTTATGGCCGTGTGAGTGGTCAGCAGTACCTGGAAGGGACCTTCCCCCTTTGGCTTCAGTGGTGAATCTGTAAAAGACTTAACATATACATAGTCCCCAGGTTCGATCTCGTGTACTGGTACATCCAGCCCATGAGCTCTTGTTCCCAGAACCAGTTTTTCTACCTCTCGGAGCTGTTTTTGTAAATTTATCAGGTAATCTGTTAGTATTTCATTCCCCAGCTCTGTGGATATTCCGTTTTGTACACTATATGGTCTCCCATAGAGTATTTCAAAGGGGCTCAAACCTTCTTTGGTTCTGGGTTTTGTTCTTATCCTGAGAAGGGCTAATGGTAGTGATTGAGGCCAGGCCAAGTTAGCTTCCTGGCCTAGTTTCACAATTTGCGTTTTGATCAAGTGATTCATCTTTTCTACTTGACCACTCGATCGTGGGTTGTATGGGGTGTGAAGTTGCCAGTCTATACCCAATAATCTGCTTACTTTCGAAACAACCCTTGCAGTGAAATGAGATCCTCGGTCCGAGGAAATTACTGCGGGAACCCCGAACCTTGGTATAATTTCATGCAACAATGCTTTGACCACTTCTCTTGTTTTGTTGGTTTACAGGGAAATGCCTCTGGCCATCCTGAAAAGGTATCAGTTAACACCAATAGGTATCGAAACCCCCCTTTTCTTGGAAGTTCTGAAAAATCAATTTGCCATTGTTGTCCCGGATAGTTTCCCTTCCCTATCTGGCCAAATTGGACTCTGGGGCCTGTCTTAGGGTTGTTCTGTAAACATACCTCACACTTCTGAGTGACTTGTTTGACAGTGGCATATAGATTACGAGCACATATTATCCTACTCAGGTATCTGTAAAGTGCCTCTGTTCCCCAATGGGATTTTCTATGTTCTGCCATGACCACTGCCCTTAATAACGAAAAAGGCACTATTATTTTTCCCTGTGGAGTTTTGGCCCATTTCCCTTCAATTTTCCCATTTAAGTCTTTGATCAATTTGTGATCATCCCTAGAATATTTAGGTTCGTCGTCAATTTGTATCTTACCATCTGGGACCAAGGATTGTGTTTCTGCATTACCCATTTCCGCTGCCCTTTTGGCTTCTCGGTCCGCCAGTGCGTTACCCAGTTCCACAGCGGTGTTCCCTTTTTGGTGAGCTTTGCAGTGCATGATAGCCACTTTGGCAGGCAGTAATACTGCATCTAAGAGTTTGAGAATTTCCTCAGCATGTTTGATGTGCTTCCCTTGTGTAGATAAGAGTCCTCTTCCTCTCCAGACCGCCCCGTGAGCATGCACTGCCCCGAAAGCATATTTAGACTCTGTAAATAAAAACTTACCCGTTTTCCTTTGGCCAATTCCAGGGCTCGGGTTAGTGCTATTTTCTCAGCCTTTTGGGGTGATGTATTTGGGGCCAGGGCTTTGGACTCTCTTACCTTCTCTGTAGTAGCCAGCTTTGCGTATCCCCTGTTGAATGAAGCTGCTCCCGTCGGTGAACCAGGAATCCTCTACATCCTCTAATGGTTCTTCTTTCAGGTCTGGTCGGCTGGAGTACACTGCCTCGATTGTTTCCAAGCAGTCGTGGGTCACTGATTCTCCTTCGGTTCCGCTGAGGAAAGAGGCTGGGTTGACAATATTAGTTACCGTTATAGCTATATCATCTTGCTCTATCAGGATAGCCTGGTACTTAAGAAACCTCTGAGGTGAAAGCCAATGCCCCCCTTTTACTTCCAGTACTGCTGAGACTGTATGTGATACCATAACTGTGATTTTCTGGCCTAGGGTGAACTTACGGGCCTTTTGGATGTTTATTACCACTGCTGCCACCGCTCGGAGACAGCTAGGCCACCCTTTACTTCCTCCGTCGAGCTGTTTGGAGAAGTATGCCACCGCCCTCCGATAGGGTCCCAAAGTCTGGGCTAGGACTCCTAAGGCCATTCCTTGCTTTTCATAGGAAAACAACCAGAAAGGTTTAGTAGTGTCAGGTAATCCCAGGGCAGGTGCTTCCATTAACCTCTTTTTTAATTGATGGAGGGCTTTGTCTGCCTCCCTATTCCATATAATATTCTTTGAGTCAGATTTTAATAACTCCTATAAAGGCTTTACCAAAAGTCCGTAGTTATATATCCAGAGACGACACCATCCTCTCATGTTCGAAGTTCCTTAGGCGTCTGTAGTCTAGGTGTCTGGCAGATGGCCTCCTTCCCCAGTGTCCGTTGTCCTGCGGTTATTTCATATCCCAGATAGTTCACTTGCTGCTGGGCTACCTGTGCTTTCTGTGAAGAAACTTTATAGCCATTAAGTCCAAGAAAATTTAACAGGCTCACAGTCCATTTTATGCATGTTTCTCTGGTGTCAGGGGCGAGTAATATATCGTCCACATACTGCAATACCACTCCTGACCCAAGCGGGCGTTTCCACTGTTCCAAGTCTTTAGCTAGCTGATTTCCAAAAAGCGTCGGGCTATTTTTGAAGCCCTGCGGTAGCACAGTCCATGTAAGCTGTGTTTTCCTTCCAGATTCTGGGTTTTCCCATTCGAATGCAAATAAAAGCTGGCTCTCTGGGCTCAAAGGCATGCAGAAAAATGCATCCCTTAGGTTCAAGACGGTAAACCATGCCGATTCAGGTACCACTTTAGTTAGACAAGTGTATGGATTTGCCACTACCGGATGCAAAGCCTCAACAATTCTGTTGATAGCTCTGAGGTCCTGCACTATGCGATAGCTACCATCCGGCTTCTTAACAGGTAATACTGGAGTGTTATACTCTGATTCACATTCTTTCAGCAGCCCATACTCAATAAACCGATCTATAGTTGGTAGGATCCCCTCCCTGTCCTCTATTCTAAGGGGCTACTGTTTGACTCTCACCGGTCGTGCTCCTTGTTGAGGCTTTATCACTATTGGGGAAGCATTTTTTGCTCTCCCCGGCACTCCCGAGGCCCAGACCCCCGGATAAATTTGGGCTTTAATCTCCTCAGGCACTCCTGTAGAAATGGGAGTTCCTATGAGGGCCAAACTTAGTATTTCAATTAGTTGATCTTCTCTTATCCGAAGTTCCATTTTCCCTTTTTTGAATTTAATTTCTGCTCCCAATTGCTCTAATAAATCTCGCCCTAACAGGGGTCTCGGCGAATTTGGCAGATATAAAAAGTTGTGTATCCCCAATTGTTTTCCCAATTTGAACTTAAGAGGTTTGAGAAAATATGCCTTTTCGCTCCGGCCAGTGGCTCCTGTTACTGTTATAAAATCAGTATCGATAGGGGTCAGAGCTTGATTTAAAACCGAATACGTTGCTCCTGTATCCACCAAAAATTCTATTCTTGTTGCTTTTTCCCTAGCCTTAGGGTAACCAGTGGATCCACTAGGGTAGATTCCCCGGTCCCCGTCAATCTTCTTTATAATGGGCCTGAATTTTTACTTTTCGTCTTTTTGGGGACCCATTCTTCCAGTGCCCTCTCTGCTTACACCACGCACATTGATCTCTTTCTAATGGTTTCCTAAAATTCCCTGCTTTCGTTTCCCCCCTCCCATGTACTGCTACCACCAGTGCCCGTCTGTCCCTTATCCTCCTCCTCCCGGTTGTTAAACACTCTCCATGCCTCATCTAACAGAGTCTCTAGATTTCTGCTGTCTGTTGGTCTCAGTTTTTGCAGCTTCCTCCGGATATCGTTGGCAGACTGCCCTAAAAAGAGAGACACTAACTGCTGGATTCCTATCGCTGATCCAGGGTCCGAGGGGGTGTAGCGTCTCATTGCATCTCGTAATTTATCTAGAAACTCCGAGGGCCTCTCCTTCGGTCCTCGTCTTACAGCATACAGCATTGACCAGTTAATGGCTTTCGGGATAGCCCTCTCCATCCCTGTTATAATCCAATCTCTGTAAGTTTCTAGCGCCTCTGAATGAGTGGTCCTGTTTGGGTTCCAGTGAGGGTTCTGCAAAGGGAAGTGTTCTTTAATATACCTTCCTGAATCTTTCAGTTGGTCCGTGGCTATATTGTGAGCAGTTTTTAAAACCAGTTGTTTCTCAGTTTCTGTTAGGTGATCTAATAATAAATGGATATCACTCCAGTCAGGATTGTGCTGCTTTACCAGAAACCGAAAATGTCTAGTAACCCCTACGGGATCATTCCGATAATTCTTTGCCATACTTTTCCAGGTTTCTAAATCAAATGAGGAAAAAGAGACTTTTATCATTACGGGTAGGCCGTCCGGACCCATGGCTTCCCTTAAGGGTGCTTGAATCGCTGCTTGCTCTGTCCTTTTCCGAGTACGGGACGATACAGGGCTGTCAGGTGGGGTTTTGGATTCAGTTTTGGAATCAGCTTCAGTTTCTCTATCTTCTTGAGGAACCCTTACCCCCTCCCAACGGTCTTCTCTTGCTATAACCGGTGGTAAGTAAGTGTCAAGAAAATCGTCTTCTTTAGGATCCCGAATCTTTTCAGGCTTTGTGCATCTCTGCCCTATGCTACAGGCTGAACAACATCTTTTTATATTACCTTTCATTTCTCCTCTTCTTTCTTTCTCTAAGGCTAGTACCATCGGGTCTTGTGGAGGTAATAGCCCGCAGTCCCGTTGGTACTCTGGGTGGTTCCAAAGGGTGAAAAACATATCCGCATATGTGACTTCATCCCACTTTCCTTCCCTTCTGAGGAACAGCATTAATTGTAGTATAGTATTGTAATTAAGAGTCCCGTTAAGGGCCATTTCTCCTGATCATCTAATTTGTAAAGGGGCCACCTTTGATTACAATATTTAATTAAGGTTTTCTTGTCCACGCTGCCACCTGGTGAGCCCCCGATCTCCTTCCAGTGTGCTAAAATACACCCTAGGGTACTACTTTTCAGTATCTCACTTCCTTGATTTTTGCCCTTTTTATGTTCCCTTACCCCCTTAGTTCAGAGGCGATCCTGATCTCGGTGTGTCACTTAGGTGTTACCCCCCCTGCTGCCGCTGTCGCTACCTTTATGTCCAGGGGTAGGCTATGTCTCCACAGATTATTTGTTGCAACTCTCCCGCCCGCTCGATCTTTTCCCACTCAGTCCAGCTACCACACTGTGGACACCAAAAATCGTCCTCCCGATCTACCCAAACCTCTGTATTACAAGCAAAGCACTTTAAGACAAAAATAGGATCACAAAAGTTATCCGAATGTCCAAGACACTGCCACTCAATATTCTCATTATTAGATTCACACAATGCTTCTGTACAGTCGTTCCTCTGTACGCTTCGTTCGTCTCCGGCCGCTCTCCTCGCGGAGAACACGGAACAGCGGATCGGAACTTCACACTCGCTCCGCAGCAGTGCCGCGTCTCAATCACTCAGTTCACTCATACAACAATTACAGACAATAACACGGTAGGGATACCTTATGACAAATACACTAAATAATCAACAATATTACAATTCCACACACTAACCCAAAAACCCACGGATCCCACACCATTAGCCCAAGCTTGAGCATACCCCGGGGCGAGTACACCGACTCTTTACCACGCGTAGGACGTCTCCTCACGACTTACAGGTCCCCCCCATGAAACCCTAAAACATACCTGGTCCGCAGGAGATGGTCCTTGTCTGTCCCCGCGGTGATCTGGATGAGTTGGGGAGTCCTTCCGAGAAATCTCGGGGGCGCCCAGAGGAGTCCCGTCCTCAGCAGGTCCCGCAGCCGGACAGAGGGGGTCCCATCTGGGGTGCCAAACTGATGCTCAAAAACAAACATCACAACTCGCAAAGAGTTATAAAGCAGGTATGTTTAGTGCAGCGCTGGGTGCAAGGGGGATTTCTCCGCCAAACTTGTACACCGGTTTGTGAAGCAAGCGTCCATTTATGGTGAAAAGCATACATATTCATTATGGTGGGCAGGTTGTTATAATTAAAGGCGTTACTTTTCTAATTATTTCCAAGAACCCATTATCAAAAATCTCCTCCCCTGTCCTGACCAGATGGACACCTTTCCCAGACAGTTAAGTTCCTTCTCAGCACCTCCTTAGCATGCAGCTGCTCCCGCTATCTTATACACAAAGCCACTTCTTTATCTTGGAATTCTGGGGCCCCGAGCTTCTGTTCTTTCCCAGACTGTAATACATCCGCACTAACAAACTGTAACCGTTCGTTTTCTGAATCAAAGGAGAGGCGATATCGGGAGAGCGCTCGGCGGCACTCGGAGGCGCGCTGTGGTACAGCTGAGAGATCCCGAGACCACCCAGAGGCACTCGCATGCGAAGGGTGGAGTGCGACGAGCTCTGCAGAGCGCCCGGCGGCACCCCGAGGAGCGGGATGAGCGTGCGTCGGGTCGACCGGACGCACAGCGACACCCGGAAGCTCACGGTGGTAGTGCGGCGAGCTCGGGAGAGCCCCGCAGCACCCCGAAGAGCGGGGTGAAGGATCGGCGTGGTCGGGAGGAGGCGGAGTGACAGACGGAGGCGCAGGGTGGTAGCGCGGCGAGCTTGGACAGTGCCCGGCGGCACCCCGAAGAGCGCGCTGAGGGCACGGGCGAGTCAGACGAGGACTCGTCGGCACCCCGAAGGGCGGGGGGAGCGGCTCGGGCAGGTGGGACGTGCGCCTGTCACCATCCCGAGGGGTGGGTTAAGGCTCGGCGGGATCGAATTGGCGCCCGACGGCACCCGGAGGGGTGGGATGAGGGTGCGTCGGGGTTGGGAGGATGCGCAGCGACACCCAGCAAGATTGGCAGAGCGCCCGGAGGCACCCTGCCGAGCGGGGTGTATATACGGCGCGGGCGGAAGGCGCACCGCGACACCCGGAGGAGCACGGTAGTAGCGCGGCGAGCTCGGGAGAGCCCCGCATCACCCTGAAGAGCGGGGTGATGAATCGGCGTGGTCGGGAGGACGCGCAGCAACACGCAGAGGCGCACGCTGGTACAACGGCGAGCTCGGACAAGGGTTCCAGAGCTCAAGACTCTGTAGGGTTCCAGAGGGGCTCGTAGGGTTCCGTCGAAATCTGAAGGGTTCCCTAGGGGCCCGTAGAGTCCCGTAGATTGCCGTAGGGGCCTGTAGGGTTGTGTAAGTGCCCGCAGGGGTTGGTAGGAGCTTGTAGGGTGCCATATGTTTCCGGAGGGTTGTGTAGGGTTCCGTAGGGGCCTGTGGTGTTCCCTAGGGCCCTGCAGAGTTTGTAGAGTTCCCGGTGGCACTCGCCGGCGCTGGTTGGTAGCGCGTCGAGCTCGGGGTAGCGCCTCGCAACACCCCGACTTGCGGGGTCAACGAGTGGCTATACCGGGAGAGCGCTCGGCGGCACTCGGAGGCGCGCTGTGGTACCGCGGCGAGATCCCGAGAGCACCCAGCGGCACTCGCATGCGCAGGGTGGAGCGCGAAGAGCTCGGGAGATCGTCCGGCGGCACCCCGAGGAGCGGGATGAGCGTGCGTCGGGTCGACAGGACGTACAGCGGCACCTGGAGGCGCACTTTGGTAGTGCGGCGAGCTCGGGAGAGCTCTCGGCGGCACTCGGAGGCGCGCGGTGGTACCGCTGCGAGCGCGGCTGATCTCCTGGTGGCACCCCGAGCACCGTGGTTAAGGTGACGCGCGGAAACTAACATTAGAACTCGCAGAGAGTTATAGAGCAGGTATGTTTATTGCAGCTCTGGGTGCAAGGGGGATTTCTCCGCCAAACTTGTACACCGGTTTGTGAAGCAAGCGTCCATTTATGGTGAAAAGCATACATATTCATTATGGTGTTCAGTTTGTTATAAATAAAGGCGTTACTATTGTAATTATTTGCAAGAGGTCATTACCAATAATCTCCTCCCCTGTCCTGACCAGATGAACACCTTTCCCAGATAGGTTCCTCCTCAGCACCTCCTTAGCATGCAGCTGCTCCCGCTCTCTTATACACAAGGCCATTTCTTTATCTTGGAATGCTTTGACTCCGAGCTTTTGTTCTTTCCCAGGCTTTATTACATCAGCACTAACAACCTGTAACCGTTCGTTTTCTGAATCAATTCCCCCCTTTTCTTTCAACTTTGTAAATTCTTTTACAATCACTTTTAACATGTTCTCTCTCCCCATCTGATTTCTAAAATACTTCCCAGATTCCACTCGTTCACGGAGCTGATGCTTCTTCCATTGAATATATTTGTCTCTGGCCCCCCTGGTACAACACATAAGACATCTAATTAATGCATACACTAAATTCCTAACATAAGTATTGCTATTAGAAGGATAAACAGTCGCTTAAGCCAAGCAAAGTTAGGTAACCACGAGGTTAACTTTTCCAAAGATCAGAAAACCCGAATGTGGTGTCATCTTGCGCAGTCAAATGCAAAATCTGAGTTTTAGCTATGAGATTTTGTAAGTCTTTCTCTACTCTCCCATTCTGGTTTACATATGAACAACAGCTTTGATTAATCACTGCACATAAGCCTACTTCTTTCCAGGTTAATAAGTCTAATGCCATTCTGTTTTGTCCCACCACATTTGCTAATGACTGGACTTCTTGTTGAAGTGCCTGTATAGCATTGATTGTAGATTTCTCAAGCACTTCTTTAGTGGCCGATATGTTCACAATTACATTTTCCTATTCACTGACGCCCAGGAACGGTATAAACCATCTTACAAAGCTGTGGAACCTTGTTCCCCTCGTCAGTAGAGGGTTTTCCACTCCCTGATTTCTCCTCCAAGGTGTTCTCAGCATTCCTGAGGGGATTTCAGACTGATTAAACACCGTATCCTGGCTAGTTAGGTAGCCTATCGTGCAAGTTTCCTTCCATCCTCCGGGCAGCTGTTTTCTACTATATCCACCTCCACACAACAACCAATACCCTTTAGGTAACTTACAGGGTCCAATAGTTGCCGTCAGATTCGCACCTAAAAATTTCCCCCCGGTACCGTCCATACTCCCAGGAATATCCTTCTCCTTCGGAAATACCACTGCTTTTATATGCAACTAGTTGTGTTTTGTCTCAAAAGTCAATATATGTTACTCTTATCCCTGTTAGATCCCAACTTCCCACATCAACAGTTGTCCTATTAACCCAGTACTTGCTCCATCCCCAAGTTGTTGTCTTATTCACCGACCCACTGTGTCTATGTTCCCCGTGTTACCAATGTTTCCAGATTTCGTGAATATGTATTCACATCCCGTGTCCCTCCCCCTGAAACACAAAGTCCTGGCATGTTGATGACTATTAATGTCATTAATGTCCATCTTTTCGTTGGAGGCGAAGTTTCAGGGGTCCGGCCTGTGTTGAAGTCCATTGGGGTTCTGGAGCCCTCTTGACGCGAGTCCAATGGATCCAAGGAGCTTGTTCCTTGATCTTTATGGCCGTGTGAGTGGTCAGCAGTACCTGGAAGGGACCTTCCCCCTTTGGCTTCAGTGGTGAATCTGTAAAAGACTTAACATATACATAGTCCCCAGGTTCGATCTCGTGTACTGGTACATCCAGCCCATGAGCTCTTGTTCCCAGAACCAGTTTTTCTACCTCTCGGAGCTGTTTTTGTAAATTTATCAGGTAATCTGTTAGTATTTCATTCCCCAGCTCTGTGGATATTCCGTTTTGTACACTATATGGTCTCCCATAGAGTATTTCAAAGGGGCTCAAACCTTCTTTGGTTCTGGGTTTTGTTCTTATCCTGAGAAGGGCTAATGGTAGTGATTGAGGCCAGGCCAAGTTAGCTTCCTGGCCTAGTTTCACAATTTGCGTTTTGATCAAGTGATTCATCTTTTCTACTTGACCACTCGATCGTGGGTTGTATGGGGTGTGAAGTTGCCAGTCTATACCCAATAATCTGCTTACTTTCGAAACAACCCTTGCAGTGAAATGAGATCCTCGGTCCGAGGAAATTACTGCGGGAACCCCGAACCTTGGTATAATTTCATGCAACAATGCTTTGACCACTTCTCTTGTTTTGTTGGTTTACAGGGAAATGCCTCTGGCCATCCTGAAAAGGTATCAGTTAACACCAATAGGTATCGAAACCCCCCTTTTCTTGGAAGTTCTGAAAAATCAATTTGCCATTGTTGTCCCGGATAGTTTCCCTTCCCTATCTGGCCAAATTGGACTCTGGGGCCTGTCTTAGGGTTGTTCTGTAAACATACCTCACACTTCTGAGTGACTTGTTTGACAGTGGCATATAGATTACGAGCACATATTATCCTACTCAGGTATCTGTAAAGTGCCTCTGTTCCCCAATGGGATTTTCTATGTTCTGCCATGACCACTGCCCTTAATAACGAAAAAGGCACTATTATTTTTCCCTGTGGAGTTTTGGCCCATTTCCCTTCAATTTTCCCATTTAAGTCTTTGATCAATTTGTGATCATCCCTAGAATATTTAGGTTCGTCGTCAATTTGTATCTTACCATCTGGGACCAAGGATTGTGTTTCTGCATTACCCATTTCCGCTGCCCTTTTGGCTTCTCGGTCCGCCAGTGCGTTACCCAGTTCCACAGCGGTGTTCCCTTTTTGGTGAGCTTTGCAGTGCATGATAGCCACTTTGGCAGGCAGTAATACTGCATCTAAGAGTTTGAGAATTTCCTCAGCATGTTTGATGTGCTTCCCTTGTGTAGATAAGAGTCCTCTTCCTCTCCAGACCGCCCCGTGAGCATGCACTGCCCCGAAAGCATATTTAGACTCTGTAAATAAAAACTTACCCGTTTTCCTTTGGCCAATTCCAGGGCTCGGGTTAGTGCTATTTTCTCAGCCTTTTGGGGTGATGTATTTGGGGCCAGGGCTTTGGACTCTCTTACCTTCTCTGTAGTAGCCAGCTTTGCGTATCCCCTGTTGAATGAAGCTGCTCCCGTCGGTGAACCAGGAATCCTCTACATCCTCTAATGGTTCTTCTTTCAGGTCTGGTCGGCTGGAGTACACTGCCTCGATTGTTTCCAAGCAGTCGTGGGTCACTGATTCTCCTTCGGTTCCGCTGAGGAAAGAGGCTGGGTTGACAATATTAGTTACCGTTATAGCTATATCATCTTGCTCTATCAGGATAGCCTGGTACTTAAGAAACCTCTGAGGTGAAAGCCAATGCCCCCCTTTTACTTCCAGTACTGCTGAGACTGTATGTGATACCATAACTGTGATTTTCTGGCCTAGGGTGAACTTACGGGCCTTTTGGATGTTTATTACCACTGCTGCCACCGCTCGGAGACAGCTAGGCCACCCTTTACTTCCTCCGTCGAGCTGTTTGGAGAAGTATGCCACCGCCCTCCGATAGGGTCCCAAAGTCTGGGCTAGGACTCCTAAGGCCATTCCTTGCTTTTCATAGGAAAACAACCAGAAAGGTTTAGTAGTGTCAGGTAATCCCAGGGCAGGTGCTTCCATTAACCTCTTTTTTAATTGATGGAGGGCTTTGTCTGCCTCCCTATTCCATATAATATTCTTTGAGTCAGATTTTAATAACTCCTATAAAGGCTTTACCAAAAGTCCGTAGTTATATATCCAGAGACGACACCATCCTCTCATGTTCGAAGTTCCTTAGGCGTCTGTAGTCTAGGTGTCTGGCAGATGGCCTCCTTCCCCAGTGTCCGTTGTCCTGCGGTTATTTCATATCCCAGATAGTTCACTTGCTGCTGGGCTACCTGTGCTTTCTGTGAAGAAACTTTATAGCCATTAAGTCCAAGAAAATTTAACAGGCTCACAGTCCATTTTATGCATGTTTCTCTGGTGTCAGGGGCGAGTAATATATCGTCCACATACTGCAATACCACTCCTGACCCAAGCGGGCGTTTCCACTGTTCCAAGTCTTTAGCTAGCTGATTTCCAAAAAGCGTCGGGCTATTTTTGAAGCCCTGCGGTAGCACAGTCCATGTAAGCTGTGTTTTCCTTCCAGATTCTGGGTTTTCCCATTCGAATGCAAATAAAAGCTGGCTCTCTGGGCTCAAAGGCATGCAGAAAAATGCATCCCTTAGGTTCAAGACGGTAAACCATGCCGATTCAGGTACCACTTTAGTTAGACAAGTGTATGGATTTGCCACTACCGGATGCAAAGCCTCAACAATTCTGTTGATAGCTCTGAGGTCCTGCACTATGCGATAGCTACCATCCGGCTTCTTAACAGGTAATACTGGAGTGTTATACTCTGATTCACATTCTTTCAGCAGCCCATACTCAATAAACCGATCTATAGTTGGTAGGATCCCCTCCCTGTCCTCTATTCTAAGGGGCTACTGTTTGACTCTCACCGGTCGTGCTCCTTGTTGAGGCTTTATCACTATTGGGGAAGCATTTTTTGCTCTCCCCGGCACTCCCGAGGCCCAGACCCCCGGATAAATTTGGGCTTTAATCTCCTCAGGCACTCCTGTAGAAATGGGAGTTCCTATGAGGGCCAAACTTAGTATTTCAATTAGTTGATCTTCTCTTATCCGAAGTTCCATTTTCCCTTTTTTGAATTTAATTTCTGCTCCCAATTGCTCTAATAAATCTCGCCCTAACAGGGGTCTCGGCGAATTTGGCAGATATAAAAAGTTGTGTATCCCCAATTGTTTTCCCAATTTGAACTTAAGAGGTTTGAGAAAATATGCCTTTTCGCTCCGGCCAGTGGCTCCTGTTACTGTTATAAAATCAGTATCGATAGGGGTCAGAGCTTGATTTAAAACCGAATACGTTGCTCCTGTATCCACCAAAAATTCTATTCTTGTTGCTTTTTCCCTAGCCTTAGGGTAACCAGTGGATCCGCTAGGGTAGATTCCCCGGTCCCCGTCAATCTTCTTTATAATGGGCCTGAATTTTTACTTTTCGTCTTTTTGGGGACCCATTCTTCCAGTGCCCTCTCTGCTTACACCACGCACATTGATCTCTTTCTAATGGTTTCCTAAAATTCCCTGCTTTCGTTTCCCCCCTCCCATGTACTGCTACCACCAGTGCCCGTCTGTCCCTTATCCTCCTCCTCCCGGTTGTTAAACACTCTCCATGCCTCATCTAACAGAGTCTCTAGATTTCTGCTGTCTGTTGTTCTCAGTTTTTGCAGCTTCCTCCGGATATCGTTGGCAGACTGCCCTAAAAAGAGAGACACTAACTGCTGGATTCCTATCGCTGATCCAGGGTCCGAGGGGGTGTAGCGTCTCATTGCATCTCGTAATTTATCTAGAAACTCCGAGGGCCTCTCCTTCGGTCCTCGTCTTACAGCATACAGCATTGACCAGTTAATGGCTTTCGGGATAGCCCTCTCCATCCCTGTTATAATCCAATCTCTGTAAGTTTCTAGCGCCTCTGAATGAGTGGTCCTGTTTGGGTTCCAGTGAGGGTTCTGCAAAGGGAAGTGTTCTTTAATATACCTTCCTGAATCTTTCAGTTGGTCCGTGGCTATATTGTGAGCAGTTTTTAAAACCAGTTGTTTCTCAGTTTCTGTTAGGTGATCTAATAATAAATGGATATCACTCCAGTCAGGATTGTGCTGCTTTACCAGAAACCGAAAATGTCTAGTAACCCCTACGGGATCATTCCGATAATTCTTTGCCATACTTTTCCAGGTTTCTAAATCAAATGAGGAAAAAGAGACTTTTATCATTACGGGTAGGCCGTCCGGACCCATGGCTTCCCTTAAGGGTGCTTGAATCGCTGCTTGCTCTGTCCTTTTCCGAGTACGGGACGATACAGGGCTGTCAGGTGGGGTTTTGGATTCAGTTTTGGAATCAGCTTCAGTTTCTCTATCTTCTTGAGGAACCCTTACCCCCTCCCAACGGTCTTCTCTTGCTATAACCGGTGGTAAGTAAGTGTCAAGAAAATCGTCTTCTTTAGGATCCCGAATCTTTTCAGGCTTTGTGCATCTCTGCCCTATGCTACAGGCTGAACAACATCTTTTTATATTACCTTTCATTTCTCCTCTTCTTTCTTTCTCTAAGGCTAGTACCATCGGGTCTTGTGGAGGTAATAGCCCGCAGTCCCGTTGGTACTCTGGGTGGTTCCAAAGGGTGAAAAACATATCCGCATATGTGACTTCATCCCACTTTCCTTCCCTTCTGAGGAACAGCATTAATTGTAGTATAGTATTGTAATTAAGAGTCCCGTTAAGGGCCATTTCTCCTGATCATCTAATTTGTAAAGGGGCCACCTTTGATTACAATATTTAATTAAGGTTTTCTTGTCCACGCTGCCACCTGGTGAGCCCCCGATCTCCTTCCAGTGTGCTAAAATACACCCTAGGGTACTACTTTTCAGTATCTCACTTCCTTGATTTTTGCCCTTTTTATGTTCCCTTACCCCCTTAGTTCAGAGGCGATCCTGATCTCGGTGTGTCACTTAGGTGTTACCCCCCCTGCTGCCGCTGTCGCTACCTTTATGTCCAGGGGTAGGCTATGTCTCCACAGATTATTTGTTGCAACTCTCCCGCCCGCTCGATCTTTTCCCACTCAGTCCAGCTACCACACTGTGGACACCAAAAATCGTCCTCCCGATCTACCCAAACCTCTGTATTACAAGCAAAGCACTTTAAGACAAAAATAGGATCACAAAAGTTATCCGAATGTCCAAGACACTGCCACTCAATATTCTCATTATTAGATTCACACAATGCTTCTGTACAGTCGTTCCTCTGTACGCTTCGTTCGTCTCCGGCCGCTCTCCTCGCGGAGAACACGGAACAGCGGATCGGAACTTCACACTCGCTCCGCAGCAGTGCCGCGTCTCAATCACTCAGTTCACTCATACAACAATTACAGACAATAACACGGTAGGGATACCTTATGACAAATACACTAAATAATCAACAATATTACAATTCCACACACTAACCCAAAAACCCACGGATCCCACACCATTAGCCCAAGCTTGAGCATACCCCGGGGCGAGTACACCGACTCTTTACCACGCGTAGGACGTCTCCTCACGACTTACAGGTCCCCCCCATGAAACCCTAAAACATACCTGGTCCGCAGGAGATGGTCCTTGTCTGTCCCCGCGGTGATCTGGATGAGTTGGGGAGTCCTTCCGAGAAATCTCGGGGGCGCCCAGAGGAGTCCCGTCCTCAGCAGGTCCCGCAGCCGGACAGAGGGGGTCCCATCTGGGGTGCCAAACTGATGCTCAAAAACAAACATCACAACTCGCAAAGAGTTATAAAGCAGGTATGTTTAGTGCAGCGCTGGGTGCAAGGGGGATTTCTCCGCCAAACTTGTACACCGGTTTGTGAAGCAAGCGTCCATTTATGGTGAAAAGCATACATATTCATTATGGTGGGCAGGTTGTTATAATTAAAGGCGTTACTTTTCTAATTATTTCCAAGAACCCATTATCAAAAATCTCCTCCCCTGTCCTGACCAGATGGACACCTTTCCCAGACAGTTAAGTTCCTTCTCAGCACCTCCTTAGCATGCAGCTGCTCCCGCTATCTTATACACAAAGCCACTTCTTTATCTTGGAATTCTGGGGCCCCGAGCTTCTGTTCTTTCCCAGACTGTAATACATCCGCACTAACAAACTGTAACCGTTCGTTTTCTGAATCAAAGGAGAGGCGATATCGGGAGAGCGCTCGGCGGCACTCGGAGGCGCGCTGTGGTACAGCTGAGAGATCCCGAGACCACCCAGAGGCACTCGCATGCGAAGGGTGGAGTGCGACGAGCTCTGCAGAGCGCCCGGCGGCACCCCGAGGAGCGGGATGAGCGTGCGTCGGGTCGACCGGACGCACAGCGACACCCGGAAGCTCACGGTGGTAGTGCGGCGAGCTCGGGAGAGCCCCGCAGCACCCCGAAGAGCGGGGTGAAGGATCGGCGTGGTCGGGAGGAGGCGGAGTGACAGACGGAGGCGCAGGGTGGTAGCGCGGCGAGCTTGGACAGTGCCCGGCGGCACCCCGAAGAGCGCGCTGAGGGCACGGGCGAGTCAGACGAGGACTCGTCGGCACCCCGAAGGGCGGGGGGAGCGGCTCGGGCAGGTGGGACGTGCGCCTGTCACCATCCCGAGGGGTGGGTTAAGGCTCGGCGGGATCGAATTGGCGCCCGACGGCACCCGGAGGGGTGGGATGAGGGTGCGTCGGGGTTGGGAGGATGCGCAGCGACACCCAGCAAGATTGGCAGAGCGCCCGGAGGCACCCTGCCGAGCGGGGTGTATATACGGCGCGGGCGGAAGGCGCACCGCGACACCCGGAGGAGCACGGTAGTAGCGCGGCGAGCTCGGGAGAGCCCCGCATCACCCTGAAGAGCGGGGTGATGAATCGGCGTGGTCGGGAGGACGCGCAGCAACACGCAGAGGCGCACGCTGGTACAACGGCGAGCTCGGACAAGGGTTCCAGAGCTCAAGACTCTGTAGGGTTCCAGAGGGGCTCGTAGGGTTCCGTCGAAATCTGAAGGGTTCCCTAGGGGCCCGTAGAGTCCCGTAGATTGCCGTAGGGGCCTGTAGGGTTGTGTAAGTGCCCGCAGGGGTTGGTAGGAGCTTGTAGGGTGCCATATGTTTCCGGAGGGTTGTGTAGGGTTCCGTAGGGGCCTGTGGTGTTCCCTAGGGCCCTGCAGAGTTTGTAGAGTTCCCGGTGGCACTCGCCGGCGCTGGTTGGTAGCGCGTCGAGCTCGGGGTAGCGCCTCGCAACACCCCGACTTGCGGGGTCAACGAGTGGCTATACCGGGAGAGCGCTCGGCGGCACTCGGAGGCGCGCTGTGGTACCGCGGCGAGATCCCGAGAGCACCCAGCGGCACTCGCATGCGCAGGGTGGAGCGCGAAGAGCTCGGGAGATCGTCCGGCGGCACCCCGAGGAGCGGGATGAGCGTGCGTCGGGTCGACAGGACGTACAGCGGCACCTGGAGGCGCACTTTGGTAGTGCGGCGAGCTCGGGAGAGCTCTCGGCGGCACTCGGAGGCGCGCGGTGGTACCGCTGCGAGCGCGGCTGATCTCCTGGCGGCACCCCGAGCACCGTGGTTAAGGTGACGCGCGGAAACTAACATTAGAACTCGCAGAGAGTTATAGAGCAGGTATGTTTATTGCAGCTCTGGGTGCAAGGGGGATTTCTCCGCCAAACTTGTACACCGGTTTGTGAAGCAAGCGTCCATTTATGGTGAAAAGCATACATATTCATTATGGTGTTCAGTTTGTTATAAATAAAGGCGTTACTATTGTAATTATTTGCAAGAGGTCATTACCAATAATCTCCTCCCCTGTCCTGACCAGATGAACACCTTTCCCAGATAGGTTCCTCCTCAGCACCTCCTTAGCATGCAGCTGCTCCCGCTCTCTTATACACAAGGCCATTTCTTTATCTTGGAATGCTTTGACTCCGAGCTTTTGTTCTTTCCCAGGCTTTATTACATCAGCACTAACAACCTGTAACCGTTCGTTTTCTGAATCAATTCCCCCCTTTTCTTTCAACTTTGTAAATTCTTTTACAATCACTTTTAACATGTTCTCTCTCCCCATCTGATTTCTAAAATACTTCCCAGATTCCACTCGTTCACGGAGCTGATGCTTCTTCCATTGAATATATTTGTCTCTGGCCCCCCTGGTACAACACATAAGACATCTAATTAATGCATACACTAAATTCCTAACATAAGTATTGCTATTAGAAGGATAAACAGTCGCTTAAGCCAAGCAAAGTTAGGTAACCACGAGGTTAACTTTTCCAAAGATCAGAAAACCCGAATGTGGTGTCATCTTGCGCAGTCAAATGCAAAATCTGAGTTTTAGCTATGAGATTTTGTAAGTCTTTCTCTACTCTCCCATTCTGGTTTACATATGAACAACAGCTTTGATTAATCACTGCACATAAGCCTACTTCTTTCCAGGTTAATAAGTCTAATGCCATTCTGTTTTGTCCCACCACATTTGCTAATGACTGGACTTCTTGTTGAAGTGCCTGTATAGCATTGATTGTAGATTTCTCAAGCACTTCTTTAGTGGCCGATATGTTCACAATTACATTTTCCTATTCACTGACGCCCAGGAACGGTATAAACCATCTTACAAAGCTGTGGAACCTTGTTCCCCTCGTCAGTAGAGGGTTTTCCACTCCCTGATTTCTCCTCCAAGGTGTTCTCAGCATTCCTGAGGGGATTTCAGACTGATTAAACACCGTATCCTGGCTAGTTAGGTAGCCTATCGTGCAAGTTTCCTTCCATCCTCCGGGCAGCTGTTTTCTACTATATCCACCTCCACACAACAACCAATACCCTTTAGGTAACTTACAGGGTCCAATAGTTGCCGTCAGATTCGCACCTAAAAATTTCCCCCCGGTACCGTCCATACTCCCAGGAATATCCTTCTCCTTCGGAAATACCACTGCTTTTATATGCAACTAGTTGTGTTTTGTCTCAAAAGTCAATATATGTTACTCTTATCCCTGTTAGATCCCAACTTCCCACATCAACAGTTGTCCTATTAACCCAGTACTTGCTCCATCCCCAAGTTGTTGTCTTATTCACCGACCCACTGTGTCTATGTTCCCCGTGTTACCAATGTTTCCAGATTTCGTGAATATGTATTCACATCCCGTGTCCCTCCCCCTGAAACACAAAGTCCTGGCATGTTGATGACTATTAATGTCATTAATGTCCATCTTTTCGTTGGAGGCGAAGTTTCAGGGGTCCGGCCTGTGTTGAAGTCCATTGGGGTTCTGGAGCCCTCTTGACGCGAGTCCAATGGATCCAAGGAGCTTGTTCCTTGATCTTTATGGCCGTGTGAGTGGTCAGCAGTACCTGGAAGGGACCTTCCCCCTTTGGCTTCAGTGGTGAATCTGTAAAAGACTTAACATATACATAGTCCCCAGGTTCGATCTCGTGTACTGGTACATCCAGCCCATGAGCTCTTGTTCCCAGAACCAGTTTTTCTACCTCTCGGAGCTGTTTTTGTAAATTTATCAGGTAATCTGTTAGTATTTCATTCCCCAGCTCTGTGGATATTCCGTTTTGTACACTATATGGTCTCCCATAGAGTATTTCAAAGGGGCTCAAACCTTCTTTGGTTCTGGGTTTTGTTCTTATCCTGAGAAGGGCTAATGGTAGTGATTGAGGCCAGGCCAAGTTAGCTTCCTGGCCTAGTTTCACAATTTGCGTTTTGATCAAGTGATTCATCTTTTCTACTTGACCACTCGATCGTGGGTTGTATGGGGTGTGAAGTTGCCAGTCTATACCCAATAATCTGCTTACTTTCGAAACAACCCTTGCAGTGAAATGAGATCCTCGGTCCGAGGAAATTACTGCGGGAACCCCGAACCTTGGTATAATTTCATGCAACAATGCTTTGACCACTTCTCTTGTTTTGTTGGTTTACAGGGAAATGCCTCTGGCCATCCTGAAAAGGTATCAGTTAACACCAATAGGTATCGAAACCCCCCTTTTCTTGGAAGTTCTGAAAAATCAATTTGCCATTGTTGTCCCGGATAGTTTCCCTTCCCTATCTGGCCAAATTGGACTCTGGGGCCTGTCTTAGGGTTGTTCTGTAAACATACCTCACACTTCTGAGTGACTTGTTTGACAGTGGCATATAGATTACGAGCACATATTATCCTACTCAGGTATCTGTAAAGTGCCTCTGTTCCCCAATGGGATTTTCTATGTTCTGCCATGACCACTGCCCTTAATAACGAAAAAGGCACTATTATTTTTCCCTGTGGAGTTTTGGCCCATTTCCCTTCAATTTTCCCATTTAAGTCTTTGATCAATTTGTGATCATCCCTAGAATATTTAGGTTCGTCGTCAATTTGTATCTTACCATCTGGGACCAAGGATTGTGTTTCTGCATTACCCATTTCCGCTGCCCTTTTGGCTTCTCGGTCCGCCAGTGCGTTACCCAGTTCCACAGCGGTGTTCCCTTTTTGGTGAGCTTTGCAGTGCATGATAGCCACTTTGGCAGGCAGTAATACTGCATCTAAGAGTTTGAGAATTTCCTCAGCATGTTTGATGTGCTTCCCTTGTGTAGATAAGAGTCCTCTTCCTCTCCAGACCGCCCCGTGAGCATGCACTGCCCCGAAAGCATATTTAGACTCTGTAAATAAAAACTTACCCGTTTTCCTTTGGCCAATTCCAGGGCTCGGGTTAGTGCTATTTTCTCAGCCTTTTGGGGTGATGTATTTGGGGCCAGGGCTTTGGACTCTCTTACCTTCTCTGTAGTAGCCAGCTTTGCGTATCCCCTGTTGAATGAAGCTGCTCCCGTCGGTGAACCAGGAATCCTCTACATCCTCTAATGGTTCTTCTTTCAGGTCTGGTCGGCTGGAGTACACTGCCTCGATTGTTTCCAAGCAGTCGTGGGTCACTGATTCTCCTTCGGTTCCGCTGAGGAAAGAGGCTGGGTTGACAATATTAGTTACCGTTATAGCTATATCATCTTGCTCTATCAGGATAGCCTGGTACTTAAGAAACCTCTGAGGTGAAAGCCAATGCCCCCCTTTTACTTCCAGTACTGCTGAGACTGTATGTGATACCATAACTGTGATTTTCTGGCCTAGGGTGAACTTACGGGCCTTTTGGATGTTTATTACCACTGCTGCCACCGCTCGGAGACAGCTAGGCCACCCTTTACTTCCTCCGTCGAGCTGTTTGGAGAAGTATGCCACCGCCCTCCGATAGGGTCCCAAAGTCTGGGCTAGGACTCCTAAGGCCATTCCTTGCTTTTCATAGGAAAACAACCAGAAAGGTTTAGTAGTGTCAGGTAATCCCAGGGCAGGTGCTTCCATTAACCTCTTTTTTAATTGATGGAGGGCTTTGTCTGCCTCCCTATTCCATATAATATTCTTTGAGTCAGATTTTAATAACTCCTATAAAGGCTTTACCAAAAGTCCGTAGTTATATATCCAGAGACGACACCATCCTCTCATGTTCGAAGTTCCTTAGGCGTCTGTAGTCTAGGTGTCTGGCAGATGGCCTCCTTCCCCAGTGTCCGTTGTCCTGCGGTTATTTCATATCCCAGATAGTTCACTTGCTGCTGGGCTACCTGTGCTTTCTGTGAAGAAACTTTATAGCCATTAAGTCCAAGAAAATTTAACAGGCTCACAGTCCATTTTATGCATGTTTCTCTGGTGTCAGGGGCGAGTAATATATCGTCCACATACTGCAATACCACTCCTGACCCAAGCGGGCGTTTCCACTGTTCCAAGTCTTTAGCTAGCTGATTTCCAAAAAGCGTCGGGCTATTTTTGAAGCCCTGCGGTAGCACAGTCCATGTAAGCTGTGTTTTCCTTCCAGATTCTGGGTTTTCCCATTCGAATGCAAATAAAAGCTGGCTCTCTGGGCTCAAAGGCATGCAGAAAAATGCATCCCTTAGGTTCAAGACGGTAAACCATGCCGATTCAGGTACCACTTTAGTTAGACAAGTGTATGGATTTGCCACTACCGGATGCAAAGCCTCAACAATTCTGTTGATAGCTCTGAGGTCCTGCACTATGCGATAGCTACCATCCGGCTTCTTAACAGGTAATACTGGAGTGTTATACTCTGATTCACATTCTTTCAGCAGCCCATACTCAATAAACCGATCTATAGTTGGTAGGATCCCCTCCCTGTCCTCTATTCTAAGGGGCTACTGTTTAACTCTCACCGGTCGTGCTCCTTGTTGAGGCTTTATCACTATTGGGGAAGCATTTTTTGCTCTCCCCGGCACTCCCGAGGCCCAGACCCCCGGATAAATTTGGGCTTTAATCTCCTCAGGCACTCCTGTAGAAATGGGAGTTCCTATGAGGGCCAAACTTAGTATTTCAATTAGTTGATCTTCTCTTATCCGAAGTTCCATTTTCCCTTTTTTGAATTTAATTTCTGCTCCCAATTGCTCTAATAAATCTCGCCCTAACAGGGGTCTCGGCGAATTTGGCAGATATAAAAAGTTGTGTATCCCCAATTGTTTTCCCAATTTGAACTTAAGAGGTTTGAGAAAATATGCCTTTTCGCTCCGGCCAGTGGCTCCTGTTACTGTTATAAAATCAGTATCGATAGGGGTCAGAGCTTGATTTAAAACCGAATACGTTGCTCCTGTATCCACCAAAAATTCTATTCTTGTTGCTTTTTCCCTAGCCTTAGGGTAACCAGTGGATCCGCTAGGGTAGATTCCCCGGTCCCCGTCAATCTTCTTTATAATGGGCCTGAATTTTTACTTTTCGTCTTTTTGGGGACCCATTCTTCCAGTGCCCTCTCTGCTTACACCACGCACATTGATCTCTTTCTAATGGTTTCCTAAAATTCCCTGCTTTCGTTTCCCCCCTCCCATGTACTGCTACCACCAGTGCCCGTCTGTCCCTTATCCTCCTCCTCCCGGTTGTTAAACACTCTCCATGCCTCATCTAACAGAGTCTCTAGATTTCTGCTGTCTGTTGTTCTCAGTTTTTGCAGCTTCCTCCGGATATCGTTGGCAGACTGCCCTAAAAAGAGAGACACTAACTGCTGGATTCCTATCGCTGATCCAGGGTCCGAGGGGGTGTAGCGTCTCATTGCATCTCGTAATTTATCTAGAAACTCCGAGGGCCTCTCCTTCGGTCCTCGTCTTACAGCATACAGCATTGACCAGTTAATGGCTTTCGGGATAGCCCTCTCCATCCCTCTTATAATCCAATCTCTGTAAGTTTCTAGCGCCTCTGAATGAGTGGTCCTGTTTGGGTTCCAGTGAGGGTTCTGCAAAGGGAAGTGTTCTTTAATATACCTTCCTGAATCTTTCAGTTGGTCCGTGGCTATATTGTGAGCAGTTTTTAAAACCAGTTGTTTCTCAGTTTCTGTTAGGTGATCTAATAATAAATGGATATCACTCCAGTCAGGATTGTGCTGCTTTACCAGAAACCGAAAATGTCTAGTAACCCCTACGGGATCATTCCGATAATTCTTTGCCATACTTTTCCAGGTTTCTAAATCAAATGAGGAAAAAGAGACTTTTATCATTACAGGTAGGCCGTCCGGACCCATGGCTTCCCTTAAGGGTGCTTGAATCGCTGCTTGCTCTGTCCTTTTCCGAGTACGGGACGATACAGGGCTGTCAGGTGGGGTTTTGGATTCAGTTTTGGAATCAGCTTCAGTTTCTCTATCTTCTTGAGGAACCCTTACCCCCTCCCAACGGTCTTCTCTTGCTATAACCGGTGGTAAGTAAGTGTCAAGAAAATCGTCTTCTTTAGGATCCCGAATCTTTTCAGGCTTTGTGCATCTCTGCCCTATGCTACAGGCTGAACAACATCTTTTTATATTACCTTTCATTTCTCCTCTTCTTTCTTTCTCTAAGGCTAGTACCATCGGGTCTTGTGGAGGTAATAGCCCGCAGTCCCGTTGGTACTCTGGGTGGTTCCAAAGGGTGAAAAACATATCCGCATATGTGACTTCATCCCACTTTCCTTCCCTTCTGAGGAACAGCATTAATTGTAGTATAGTATTGTAATTAAGAGTCCCGTTAAGGGCCATTTCTCCTGATCATCTAATTTGTAAAGGGGCCACCTTTGATTACAATATTTAATTAAGGTTTTCTTGTCCACGCTGCCACCTGGTGAGCCCCCGATCTCCTTCCAGTGTGCTAAAATACACCCTAGGGTACTACTTTTCAGTATCTCACTTCCTTGATTTTTGCCCTTTTTATGTTCCCTTACCCCCTTAGTTCAGAGGCGATCCTGATCTCGGTGTGTCACTTAGGTGTTACCCCCCCTGCTGCCGCTGTCGCTACCTTTATGTCCAGGGGTAGGCTATGTCTCCACAGATTATTTGTTGCAACTCTCCCGCCCGCTCGATCTTTTCCCACTCAGTCCAGCTACCACACTGTGGACACCAAAAATCGTCCTCCCGATCTACCCAAACCTCTGTATTACAAGCAAAGCACTTTAAGACAAAAATAGGATCACAAAAGTTATCCGAATGTCCAAGACACTGCCACTCAATATTCTCATTATTAGATTCACACAATGCTTCTGTACAGTCGTTCCTCTGTACGCTTCGTTCGTCTCCGGCCGCTCTCCTCGCGGAGAACACGGAACAGCGGATCGGAACTTCACACTCGCTCCGCAGCAGTGCCGCGTCTCAATCACTCAGTTCACTCATACAACAATTACAGACAATAACACGGTAGGGATACCTTATGACAAATACACTAAATAATCAACAATATTACAATTCCACACACTAACCCAAAAACCCACGGATCCCACACCATTAGCCCAAGCTTGAGCATACCCCGGGGCGAGTACACCGACTCTTTACCACGCGTAGGACGTCTCCTCACGACTTACAGGTCCCCCCCATGAAACCCTAAAACATACCTGGTCCGCAGGAGATGGTCCTTGTCTGTCCCCGCGGTGATCTGGATGAGTTGGGGAGTCCTTCCGAGAAATCTCGGGGGCGCCCAGAGGAGTCCCGTCCTCAGCAGGTCCCGCAGCCGGACAGAGGGGGTCCCATCTGGGGTGCCAAACTGATGCTCAAAAACAAACATCACAACTCGCAAAGAGTTATAAAGCAGGTATGTTTAGTGCAGCGCTGGGTGCAAGGGGGATTTCTCCGCCAAACTTGTACACCGGTTTGTGAAGCAAGCGTCCATTTATGGTGAAAAGCATACATATTCATTATGGTGGGCAGGTTGTTATAATTAAAGGCGTTACTTTTCTAATTATTTCCAAGAACCCATTATCAAAAATCTCCTCCCCTGTCCTGACCAGATGGACACCTTTCCCAGACAGTTAAGTTCCTTCTCAGCACCTCCTTAGCATGCAGCTGCTCCCGCTATCTTATACACAAAGCCACTTCTTTATCTTGGAATTCTGGGGCCCCGAGCTTCTGTTCTTTCCCAGACTGTAATACATCCGCACTAACAAACTGTAACCGTTCGTTTTCTGAATCAAAGGAGAGGCGATATCGGGAGAGCGCTCGGCGGCACTCGGAGGCGCGCTGTGGTACAGCTGAGAGATCCCGAGACCACCCAGAGGCACTCGCATGCGAAGGGTGGAGTGCGACGAGCTCTGCAGAGCGCCCGGCGGCACCCCGAGGAGCGGGATGAGCGTGCGTCGGGTCGACCGGACGCACAGCGACACCCGGAAGCTCACGGTGGTAGTGCGGCGAGCTCGGGAGAGCCCCGCAGCACCCCGAAGAGCGGGGTGAAGGATCGGCGTGGCCGGGAGGAGGCGGAGTGACAGACGGAGGCGCAGGGTGGTAGCGCGGCGAGCTTGGACAGTGCCCGGCGGCACCCCGAAGAGCGCGCTGAGGGCACGGGCGAGTCAGACGAGGACTCGTCGGCACCCCGAAGGGCGGGGGGAGCGGCTCGGGCAGGTGGGACGTGCGCCTGTCACCATCCCGAGGGGTGGGTTAAGGCTCGGCGGGATCGAATTGGCGCCCGACGGCACCCGGAGGGGTGGGATGAGGGTGCGTCGGGGTTGGGAGGATGCGCAGCGACACCCAGCAAGATTGGCAGAGCGCCCGGAGGCACCCTGCCGAGCGGGGTGTATATACGGCGCGGGCGGAAGGCGCACCGCGACACCCGGAGGAGCACGGTAGCAGCGCGGCGAGCTCGGGAGAGCCCCGCATCACCCTGAAGAGCGGGGTGATGAATCGGCGTGGTCGGGAGGACGCGCAGCAACACGCAGAGGCGCACGCTGGTACAACGGCGAGCTCGGACAAGGGTTCCAGAGCTCAAGACTCTGTAGGGTTCCAGAGGGGCTCGTAGGGTTCCGTCGAAATCTGAAGGGTTCCCTAGGGGCCCGTAGAGTCCCGTAGATTGCCGTAGGGGCCTGTAGGGTTGTGTAAGTGCCCGCAGGGGTTGGTAGGAGCTTGTAGGGTGCCATATGTTTCCGGAGGGTTGTGTAGGGTTCCGTAGGGGCCTGTGGTGTTCCCTAGGGCCCTGCAGAGTTTGTAGAGTTCCCGGTGGCACTCGCCGGCGCTGGTTGGTAGCGCGTCGAGCTCGGGGTAGCGCCTCGCAACACCCCGACTTGCGGGGTCAACGAGTGGCTATACCGGGAGAGCGCTCGGCGGCACTCGGAGGCGCGCTGTGGTACCGCGGCGAGATCCCGAGAGCACCCAGCGGCACTCGCATGCGCAGGGTGGAGCGCGAAGAGCTCGGGAGATCGTCCGGCGGCACCCCGAGGAGCGGGATGAGCGTGCGTCGGGTCGACAGGACGTACAGCGGCACCTGGAGGCGCACTTTGGTAGTGCGGCGAGCTCGGGAGAGCTCTCGGCGGCACTCGGAGGCGCGCGGTGGTACCGCTGCGAGCGCGGCTGATCTCCTGGCGGCACCCCGAGCACCGTGGTTAAGGTGACGCGCGGAAACTAACATTAGAACTCGCAGAGAGTTATAGAGCAGGTATGTTTATTGCAGCTCTGGGTGCAAGGGGGATTTCTCCGCCAAACTTGTACACCGGTTTGTGAAGCAAGCGTCCATTTATGGTGAAAAGCATACATATTCATTATGGTGTTCAGTTTGTTATAAATAAAGGCGTTACTATTGTAATTATTTGCAAGAGGTCATTACCAATAATCTCCTCCCCTGTCCTGACCAGATGAACACCTTTCCCAGATAGGTTCCTCCTCAGCACCTCCTTAGCATGCAGCTGCTCCCGCTCTCTTATACACAAGGCCATTTCTTTATCTTGGAATGCTTTGACTCCGAGCTTTTGTTCTTTCCCAGGCTTTATTACATCAGCACTAACAACCTGTAACCGTTCGTTTTCTGAATCAATTCCCCCCTTTTCTTTCAACTTTGTAAATTCTTTTACAATCACTTTTAACATGTTCTCTCTCCCCATCTGATTTCTAAAATACTTCCCAGATTCCACTCGTTCACGGAGCTGATGCTTCTTCCATTGAATATATTTGTCTCTGGCCCCCCTGGTACAACACATAAGACATCTAATTAATGCATACACTAAATTCCTAACATAAGTATTGCTATTAGAAGGATAAACAGTCGCTTAAGCCAAGCAAAGTTAGGTAACCACGAGGTTAACTTTTCCAAAGATCAGAAAACCCGAATGTGGTGTCATCTTGCGCAGTCAAATGCAAAATCTGAGTTTTAGCTATGAGATTTTGTAAGTCTTTCTCTACTCTCCCATTCTGGTTTACATATGAACAACAGCTTTGATTAATCACTGCACATAAGCCTACTTCTTTCCAGGTTAATAAGTCTAATGCCATTCTGTTTTGTCCCACCACATTTGCTAATGACTGGACTTCTTGTTGAAGTGCCTGTATAGCATTGATTGTAGATTTCTCAAGCACTTCTTTAGTGGCCGATATGTTCACAATTACATTTTCCTATTCACTGACGCCCAGGAACGGTATAAACCATCTTACAAAGCTGTGGAACCTTGTTCCCCTCGTCAGTAGAGGGTTTTCCACTCCCTGATTTCTCCTCCAAGGTGTTCTCAGCATTCCTGAGGGGATTTCAGACTGATTAAACACCGTATCCTGGCTAGTTAGGTAGCCTATCGTGCAAGTTTCCTTCCATCCTCCGGGCAGCTGTTTTCTACTATATCCACCTCCACACAACAACCAATACCCTTTAGGTAACTTACAGGGTCCAATAGTTGCCGTCAGATTCGCACCTAAAAATTTCCCCCCGGT
The DNA here is from genome assembly GCF_964106895.1 of Numenius arquata. Taxonomy (NCBI): domain Eukaryota; kingdom Metazoa; phylum Chordata; class Aves; order Charadriiformes; family Scolopacidae; genus Numenius; species Numenius arquata. The sequence continues at coordinate 176,415 of NW_027415771.1, forward strand.
ACCGTCCATACTCCCAGGAATATCCTTCTCCTTCGGAAATACCACTGCTTTTATATGCAACTAGTTGTGTTTTGTCTCAAAAGTCAATATATGTTACTCTTATCCCTGTTAGATCCCAACTTCCCACATCAACAGTTGTCCTATTAACCCAGTACTTGCTCCATCCCCAAGTTGTTGTCTTATTCACCGACCCACTGTGTCTATGTTCCCCGTGTTACCAATGTTTCCAGATTTTGTGAATATGTATTCACATCCCGTGTCCCTCCCCCTGAAACACAAAGTCCTGGCATGTTGATGACTATTAATGTCATTAATGTCCATCTTTTCGTTGGAGGCGAAGTTTCAGGGGTCCGGCCTGTGTTGAAGTCCATTGGGGTTCTGGAGCCCTCTTGACGCGAGTCCAATGGATCCAAGGAGCTTGTTCCTTGATCTTTATGGCCGTGTGAGTGGTCAGCAGTACCTGGAAGGGACCTTCCCCCTTTGGCTTCAGTGGTGAATCTGTAAAAGACTTAACATATACATAGTCCCCAGGTTCGATCTCGTGTACTGGTACATCCAGCCCATGAGCTCTTGTTCCCAGAACCAGTTTTTCTACCTCTCGGAGCTGTTTTTGTAAATTTATCAGGTAATCTGTTAGTATTTCATTCCCCAGCTCTGTGGATATTCCGTTTTGTACACTATATGGTCTCCCATAGAGTATTTCAAAGGGGCTCAAACCTTCTTTGGTTCTGGGTTTTGTTCTTATCCTGAGAAGGGCTAATGGTAGTGATTGAGGCCAGGCCAAGTTAGCTTCCTGGCCTAGTTTCACAATTTGCGTTTTGATCAAGTGATTCATCTTTTCTACTTGACCACTCGATCGTGGGTTGTATGGGGTGTGAAGTTGCCAGTCTATACCCAATAATCTGCTTACTTTCGAAACAACCCTTGCAGTGAAATGAGATCCTCGGTCCGAGGAAATTACTGCGGGAACCCCGAACCTTGGTATAATTTCATGCAACAATGCTTTGACCACTTCTCTTGTTTTGTTGGTTTACAGGGAAATGCCTCTGGCCATCCTGAAAAGGTATCAGTTAACACCAATAGGTATCGAAACCCCCCTTTTCTTGGAAGTTCTGAAAAATCAATTTGCCATTGTTGTCCCGGATAGTTTCCCTTCCCTATCTGGCCAAATTGGACTCTGGGGCCTGTCTTAGGGTTGTTCTGTAAACATACCTCACACTTCTGAGTGACTTGTTTGACAGTGGCATATAGATTACGAGCACATATTATCCTACTCAGGTATCTGTAAAGTGCCTCTGTTCCCCAATGGGATTTTCTATGTTCTGCCATGACCACTGCCCTTAATAACGAAAAAGGCACTATTATTTTTCCCTGTGGAGTTTTGGCCCATTTCCCTTCAATTTTCCCATTTAAGTCTTTGATCAATTTGTGATCATCCCTAGAATATTTAGGTTCGTCGTCAATTTGTATCTTACCATCTGGGACCAAGGATTGTGTTTCTGCATTACCCATTTCCGCTGCCCTTTTGGCTTCTCGGTCCGCCAGTGCGTTACCCAGTTCCACAGCGGTGTTCCCTTTTTGGTGAGCTTTGCAGTGCATGATAGCCACTTTGGCAGGCAGTAATACTGCATCTAAGAGTTTGAGAATTTCCTCAGCATGTTTGATGTGCTTCCCTTGTGTAGATAAGAGTCCTCTTCCTCTCCAGACCGCCCCGTGAGCATGCACTGCCCCGAAAGCATATTTAGACTCTGTAAATAAAAACTTACCCGTTTTCCTTTGGCCAATTCCAGGGCTCGGGTTAGTGCTATTTTCTCAGCCTTTTGGGGTGATGTATTTGGGGCCAGGGCTTTGGACTCTCTTACCTTCTCTGTAGTAGCCAGCTTTGCGTATCCCCTGTTGAATGAAGCTGCTCCCGTCGGTGAACCAGGAATCCTCTACATCCTCTAATGGTTCTTCTTTCAGGTCTGGTCGGCTGGAGTACACTGCCTCGATTGTTTCCAAGCAGTCGTGGGTCACTGATTCTCCTTCGGTTCCGCTGAGGAAAGAGGCTGGGTTGACAATATTAGTTACCGTTATAGCTATATCATCTTGCTCTATCAGGATAGCCTGGTACTTAAGAAACCTCTGAGGTGAAAGCCAATGCCCCCCTTTTACTTCCAGTACTGCTGAGACTGTATGTGATACCATAACTGTGATTTTCTGGCCTAGGGTGAACTTACGGGCCTTTTGGATGTTTATTACCACTGCTGCCACCGCTCGGAGACAGCTAGGCCACCCTTTACTTCCTCCGTCGAGCTGTTTGGAGAAGTATGCCACCGCCCTCCGATAGGGTCCCAAAGTCTGGGCTAGGACTCCTAAGGCCATTCCTTGCTTTTCATAGGAAAACAACCAGAAAGGTTTAGTAGTGTCAGGTAATCCCAGGGCAGGTGCTTCCATTAACCTCTTTTTTAATTGATGGAGGGCTTTGTCTGCCTCCCTATTCCATATAATATTCTTTGAGTCAGATTTTAATAACTCCTATAAAGGCTTTACCAAAAGTCCGTAGTTATATATCCAGAGACGACACCATCCTCTCATGTTCGAAGTTCCTTAGGCGTCTGTAGTCTAGGTGTCTGGCAGATGGCCTCCTTCCCCAGTGTCCGTTGTCCTGCGGTTATTTCATATCCCAGATAGTTCACTTGCTGCTGGGCTACCTGTGCTTTCTGTGAAGAAACTTTATAGCCATTAAGTCCAAGAAAATTTAACAGGCTCACAGTCCATTTTATGCATGTTTCTCTGGTGTCAGGGGCGAGTAATATATCGTCCACATACTGCAATACCACTCCTGACCCAAGCGGGCGTTTCCACTGTTCCAAGTCTTTAGCTAGCTGATTTCCAAAAAGCGTCGGGCTATTTTTGAAGCCCTGCGGTAGCACAGTCCATGTAAGCTGTGTTTTCCTTCCAGATTCTGGGTTTTCCCATTCGAATGCAAATAAAAGCTGGCTCTCTGGGCTCAAAGGCATGCAGAAAAATGCATCCCTTAGGTTCAAGACGGTAAACCATGCCGATTCAGGTACCACTTTAGTTAGACAAGTGTATGGATTTGCCACTACCGGATGCAAAGCCTCAACAATTCTGTTGATAGCTCTGAGGTCCTGCACTATGCGATAGCTACCATCCGGCTTCTTAACAGGTAATACTGGAGTGTTATACTCTGATTCACATTCTTTCAGCAGCCCATACTCAATAAACCGATCTATAGTTGGTAGGATCCCCTCCCTGTCCTCTATTCTAAGGGGCTACTGTTTGACTCTCACCGGTCGTGCTCCTTGTTGAGGCTTTATCACTATTGGGGAAGCATTTTTTGCTCTCCCCGGCACTCCCGAGGCCCAGACCCCCGGATAAATTTGGGCTTTAATCTCCTCAGGCACTCCTGTAGAAATGGGAGTTCCTATGAGGGCCAAACTTAGTATTTCAATTAGTTGATCTTCTCTTATCCGAAGTTCCATTTTCCCTTTTTTGAATTTAATTTCTGCTCCCAATTGCTCTAATAAATCTCGCCCTAACAGGGGTCTCGGCGAATTTGGCAGATATAAAAAGTTGTGTATCCCCAATTGTTTTCCCAATTTGAACTTAAGAGGTTTGAGAAAATATGCCTTTTCGCTCCGGCCAGTGGCTCCTGTTACTGTTATAAAATCAGTATCGATAGGGGTCAGAGCTTGATTTAAAACCGAATACGTTGCTCCTGTATCCACCAAAAATTCTATTCTTGTTGCTTTTTCCCTAGCCTTAGGGTAACCAGTGGATCCGCTAGGGTAGATTCCCCGGTCCCCGTCAATCTTCTTTATAATGGGCCTGAATTTTTACTTTTCGTCTTTTTGGGGACCCATTCTTCCAGTGCCCTCTCTGCTTACACCACGCACATTGATCTCTTTCTAATGGTTTCCTAAAATTCCCTGCTTTCGTTTCCCCCCTCCCATGTACTGCTACCACCAGTGCCCGTCTGTCCCTTATCCTCCTCCTCCCGGTTGTTAAACACTCTCCATGCCTCATCTAACAGAGTCTCTAGATTTCTGCTGTCTGTTGTTCTCAGTTTTTGCAGCTTCCTCCGGATATCGTTGGCAGACTGCCCTAAAAAGAGAGACACTAACTGCTGGATTCCTATCGCTGATCCAGGGTCCGAGGGGGTGTAGCGTCTCATTGCATCTCGTAATTTATCTAGAAACTCCGAGGGCCTCTCCTTCGGTCCTCGTCTTACAGCATACAGCATTGACCAGTTAATGGCTTTCGGGATAGCCCTCTCCATCCCTCTTATAATCCAATCTCTGTAAGTTTCTAGCGCCTCTGAATGAGTGGTCCTGTTTGGGTTCCAGTGAGGGTTCTGCAAAGGGAAGTGTTCTTTAATATACCTTCCTGAATCTTTCAGTTGGTCCGTGGCTATATTGTGAGCAGTTTTTAAAACCAGTTGTTTCTCAGTTTCTGTTAGGTGATCTAATAATAAATGGATATCACTCCAGTCAGGATTGTGCTGCTTTACCAGAAACCGAAAATGTCTAGTAACCCCTACGGGATCATTCCGATAATTCTTTGCCATACTTTTCCAGGTTTCTAAATCAAATGAGGAAAAAGAGACTTTTATCATTACAGGTAGGCCGTCCGGACCCATGGCTTCCCTTAAGGGTGCTTGAATCGCTGCTTGCTCTGTCCTTTTCCGAGTACGGGACGATACAGGGCTGTCAGGTGGGGTTTTGGATTCAGTTTTGGAATCAGCTTCAGTTTCTCTATCTTCTTGAGGAACCCTTACCCCCTCCCAACGGTCTTCTCTTGCTATAACCGGTGGTAAGTAAGTGTCAAGAAAATCGTCTTCTTTAGGATCCCGAATCTTTTCAGGCTTTGTGCATCTCTGCCCTATGCTACAGGCTGAACAACATCTTTTTATATTACCTTTCATTTCTCCTCTTCTTTCTTTCTCTAAGGCTAGTACCATCGGGTCTTGTGGAGGTAATAGCCCGCAGTCCCGTTGGTACTCTGGGTGGTTCCAAAGGGTGAAAAACATATCCGCATATGTGACTTCATCCCACTTTCCTTCCCTTCTGAGGAACAGCATTAATTGTAGTATAGTATTGTAATTAAGAGTCCCGTTAAGGGCCATTTCTCCTGATCATCTAATTTGTAAAGGGGCCACCTTTGATTACAATATTTAATTAAGGTTTTCTTGTCCACGCTGCCACCTGGTGAGCCCCCGATCTCCTTCCAGTGTGCTAAAATACACCCTAGGGTACTACTTTTCAGTATCTCACTTCCTTGATTTTTGCCCTTTTTATGTTCCCTTACCCCCTTAGTTCAGAGGCGATCCTGATCTCGGTGTGTCACTTAGGTGTTACCCCCCCTGCTGCCGCTGTCGCTACCTTTATGTCCAGGGGTAGGCTATGTCTCCACAGATTATTTGTTGCAACTCTCCCGCCCGCTCGATCTTTTCCCACTCAGTCCAGCTACCACACTGTGGACACCAAAAATCGTCCTCCCGATCTACCCAAACCTCTGTATTACAAGCAAAGCACTTTAAGACAAAAATAGGATCACAAAAGTTATCCGAATGTCCAAGACACTGCCACTCAATATTCTCATTATTAGATTCACACAATGCTTCTGTACAGTCGTTCCTCTGTACGCTTCGTTCGTCTCCGGCCGCTCTCCTCGCGGAGAACACGGAACAGCGGATCGGAACTTCACACTCGCTCCGCAGCAGTGCCGCGTCTCAATCACTCAGTTCACTCATACAACAATTACAGACAATAACACGGTAGGGATACCTTATGACAAATACACTAAATAATCAACAATATTACAATTCCACACACTAACCCAAAAACCCACGGATCCCACACCATTAGCCCAAGCTTGAGCATACCCCGGGGCGAGTACACCGACTCTTTACCACGCGTAGGACGTCTCCTCACGACTTACAGGTCCCCCCCATGAAACCCTAAAACATACCTGGTCCGCAGGAGATGGTCCTTGTCTGTCCCCGCGGTGATCTGGATGAGTTGGGGAGTCCTTCCGAGAAATCTCGGGGGCGCCCAGAGGAGTCCCGTCCTCAGCAGGTCCCGCAGCCGGACAGAGGGGGTCCCATCTGGGGTGCCAAACTGATGCTCAAAAACAAACATCACAACTCGCAAAGAGTTATAAAGCAGGTATGTTTAGTGCAGCGCTGGGTGCAAGGGGGATTTCTCCGCCAAACTTGTACACCGGTTTGTGAAGCAAGCGTCCATTTATGGTGAAAAGCATACATATTCATTATGGTGGGCAGGTTGTTATAATTAAAGGCGTTACTTTTCTAATTATTTCCAAGAACCCATTATCAAAAATCTCCTCCCCTGTCCTGACCAGATGGACACCTTTCCCAGACAGTTAAGTTCCTTCTCAGCACCTCCTTAGCATGCAGCTGCTCCCGCTATCTTATACACAAAGCCACTTCTTTATCTTGGAATTCTGGGGCCCCGAGCTTCTGTTCTTTCCCAGACTGTAATACATCCGCACTAACAAACTGTAACCGTTCGTTTTCTGAATCAAAGGAGAGGCGATATCGGGAGAGCGCTCGGCGGCACTCGGAGGCGCGCTGTGGTACAGCTGAGAGATCCCGAGACCACCCAGAGGCACTCGCATGCGAAGGGTGGAGTGCGACGAGCTCTGCAGAGCGCCCGGCGGCACCCCGAGGAGCGGGATGAGCGTGCGTCGGGTCGACCGGACGCACAGCGACACCCGGAAGCTCACGGTGGTAGTGCGGCGAGCTCGGGAGAGCCCCGCAGCACCCCGAAGAGCGGGGTGAAGGATCGGCGTGGCCGGGAGGAGGCGGAGTGACAGACGGAGGCGCAGGGTGGTAGCGCGGCGAGCTTGGACAGTGCCCGGCGGCACCCCGAAGAGCGCGCTGAGGGCACGGGCGAGTCAGACGAGGACTCGTCGGCACCCCGAAGGGCGGGGGGAGCGGCTCGGGCAGGTGGGACGTGCGCCTGTCACCATCCCGAGGGGTGGGTTAAGGCTCGGCGGGATCGAATTGGCGCCCGACGGCACCCGGAGGGGTGGGATGAGGGTGCGTCGGGGTTGGGAGGATGCGCAGCGACACCCAGCAAGATTGGCAGAGCGCCCGGAGGCACCCTGCCGAGCGGGGTGTATATACGGCGCGGGCGGAAGGCGCACCGCGACACCCGGAGGAGCACGGTAGTAGCGCGGCGAGCTCGGGAGAGCCCCGCATCACCCTGAAGAGCGGGGTGATGAATCGGCGTGGTCGGGAGGACGCGCAGCAACACGCAGAGGCGCACGCTGGTACAACGGCGAGCTCGGACAAGGGTTCCAGAGCTCAAGACTCTGTAGGGTTCCAGAGGGGCTCGTAGGGTTCCGTCGAAATCTGAAGGGTTCCCTAGGGGCCCGTAGAGTCCCGTAGATTGCCGTAGGGGCCTGTAGGGTTGTGTAAGTGCCCGCAGGGGTTGGTAGGAGCTTGTAGGGTGCCATATGTTTCCGGAGGGTTGTGTAGGGTTCCGTAGGGGCCTGTGGTGTTCCCTAGGGCCCTGCAGAGTTTGTAGAGTTCCCGGTGGCACTCGCCGGCGCTGGTTGGTAGCGCGTCGAGCTCGGGGTAGCGCCTCGCAACACCCCGACTTGCGGGGTCAACGAGTGGCTATACCGGGAGAGCGCTCGGCGGCACTCGGAGGCGCGCTGTGGTACCGCGGCGAGATCCCGAGAGCACCCAGCGGCACTCGCATGCGCAGGGTGGAGCGCGAAGAGCTCGGGAGATCGTCCGGCGGCACCCCGAGGAGCGGGATGAGCGTGCGTCGGGTCGACAGGACGTACAGCGGCACCTGGAGGCGCACTTTGGTAGTGCGGCGAGCTCGGGAGAGCTCTCGGCGGCACTCGGAGGCGCGCGGTGGTACCGCTGCGAGCGCGGCTGATCTCCTGGCGGCACCCCGAGCACCGTGGTTAAGGTGACGCGCGGAAACTAACATTAGAACTCGCAGAGAGTTATAGAGCAGGTATGTTTATTGCAGCTCTGGGTGCAAGGGGGATTTCTCCGCCAAACTTGTACACCGGTTTGTGAAGCAAGCGTCCATTTATGGTGAAAAGCATACATATTCATTATGGTGTTCAGTTTGTTATAAATAAAGGCGTTACTATTGTAATTATTTGCAAGAGGTCATTACCAATAATCTCCTCCCCTGTCCTGACCAGATGAACACCTTTCCCAGATAGGTTCCTCCTCAGCACCTCCTTAGCATGCAGCTGCTCCCGCTCTCTTATACACAAGGCCATTTCTTTATCTTGGAATGCTTTGACTCCGAGCTTTTGTTCTTTCCCAGGCTTTATTACATCAGCACTAACAACCTGTAACCGTTCGTTTTCTGAATCAATTCCCCCCTTTTCTTTCAACTTTGTAAATTCTTTTACAATCACTTTTAACATGTTCTCTCTCCCCATCTGATTTCTAAAATACTTCCCAGATTCCACTCGTTCACGGAGCTGATGCTTCTTCCATTGAATATATTTGTCTCTGGCCCCCCTGGTACAACACATAAGACATCTAATTAATGCATACACTAAATTCCTAACATAAGTATTGCTATTAGAAGGATAAACAGTCGCTTAAGCCAAGCAAAGTTAGGTAACCACGAGGTTAACTTTTCCAAAGATCAGAAAACCCGAATGTGGTGTCATCTTGCGCAGTCAAATGCAAAATCTGAGTTTTAGCTATGAGATTTTGTAAGTCTTTCTCTACTCTCCCATTCTGGTTTACATATGAACAACAGCTTTGATTAATCACTGCACATAAGCCTACTTCTTTCCAGGTTAATAAGTCTAATGCCATTCTGTTTTGTCCCACCACATTTGCTAATGACTGGACTTCTTGTTGAAGTGCCTGTATAGCATTGATTGTAGATTTCTCAAGCACTTCTTTAGTGGCCGATATGTTCACAATTACATTTTCCTATTCACTGACGCCCAGGAACGGTATAAACCATCTTACAAAGCTGTGGAACCTTGTTCCCCTCGTCAGTAGAGGGTTTTCCACTCCCTGATTTCTCCTCCAAGGTGTTCTCAGCATTCCTGAGGGGATTTCAGACTGATTAAACACCGTATCCTGGCTAGTTAGGTAGCCTATCGTGCAAGTTTCCTTCCATCCTCCGGGCAGCTGTTTTCTACTATATCCACCTCCACACAACAACCAATACCCTTTAGGTAACTTACAGGGTCCAATAGTTGCCGTCAGATTCGCACCTAAAAATTTCCCCCCGGTACCGTCCATACTCCCAGGAATATCCTTCTCCTTCGGAAATACCACTGCTTTTATATGCAACTAGTTGTGTTTTGTCTCAAAAGTCAATATATGTTACTCTTATCCCTGTTAGATCCCAACTTCCCACATCAACAGTTGTCCTATTAACCCAGTACTTGCTCCATCCCCAAGTTGTTGTCTTATTCACCGACCCACTGTGTCTATGTTCCCCGTGTTACCAATGTTTCCAGATTTCGTGAATATGTATTCACATCCCGTGTCCCTCCCCCTGAAACACAAAGTCCTGGCATGTTGATGACTATTAATGTCATTAATGTCCATCTTTTCGTTGGAGGCGAAGTTTCAGGGGTCCGGCCTGTGTTGAAGTCCATTGGGGTTCTGGAGCCCTCTTGACGCGAGTCCAATGGATCCAAGGAGCTTGTTCCTTGATCTTTATGGCCGTGTGAGTGGTCAGCAGTACCTGGAAGGGACCTTCCCCCTTTGGCTTCAGTGGTGAATCTGTAAAAGACTTAACATATACATAGTCCCCAGGTTCGATCTCGTGTACTGGTACATCCAGCCCATGAGCTCTTGTTCCCAGAACCAGTTTTTCTACCTCTCGGAGCTGTTTTTGTAAATTTATCAGGTAATCTGTTAGTATTTCATTCCCCAGCTCTGTGGATATTCCGTTTTGTACACTATATGGTCTCCCATAGAGTATTTCAAAGGGGCTCAAACCTTCTTTGGTTCTGGGTTTTGTTCTTATCCTGAGAAGGGCTAATGGTAGTGATTGAGGCCAGGCCAAGTTAGCTTCCTGGCCTAGTTTCACAATTTGCGTTTTGATCAAGTGATTCATCTTTTCTACTTGACCACTCGATCGTGGGTTGTATGGGGTGTGAAGTTGCCAGTCTATACCCAATAATCTGCTTACTTTCGAAACAACCCTTGCAGTGAAATGAGATCCTCGGTCCGAGGAAATTACTGCGGGAACCCCGAACCTTGGTATAATTTCATGCAACAATGCTTTGACCACTTCTCTTGTTTTGTTGGTTTACAGGGAAATGCCTCTGGCCATCCTGAAAAGGTATCAGTTAACACCAATAGGTATCGAAACCCCCCTTTTCTTGGAAGTTCTGAAAAATCAATTTGCCATTGTTGTCCCGGATAGTTTCCCTTCCCTATCTGGCCAAATTGGACTCTGGGGCCTGTCTTAGGGTTGTTCTGTAAACATACCTCACACTTCTGAGTGACTTGTTTGACAGTGGCATATAGATTACGAGCACATATTATCCTACTCAGGTATCTGTAAAGTGCCTCTGTTCCCCAATGGGATTTTCTATGTTCTGCCATGACCACTGCCCTTAATAACGAAAAAGGCACTATTATTTTTCCCTGTGGAGTTTTGGCCCATTTCCCTTCAATTTTCCCATTTAAGTCTTTGATCAATTTGTGATCATCCCTAGAATATTTAGGTTCGTCGTCAATTTGTATCTTACCATCTGGGACCAAGGATTGTGTTTCTGCATTACCCATTTCCGCTGCCCTTTTGGCTTCTCGGTCCGCCAGTGCGTTACCCAGTTCCACAGCGGTGTTCCCTTTTTGGTGAGCTTTGCAGTGCATGATAGCCACTTTGGCAGGCAGTAATACTGCATCTAAGAGTTTGAGAATTTCCTCAGCATGTTTGATGTGCTTCCCTTGTGTAGATAAGAGTCCTCTTCCTCTCCAGACCGCCCCGTGAGCATGCACTGCCCCGAAAGCATATTTAGACTCTGTAAATAAAAACTTACCCGTTTTCCTTTGGCCAATTCCAGGGCTCGGGTTAGTGCTATTTTCTCAGCCTTTTGGGGTGATGTATTTGGGGCCAGGGCTTTGGACTCTCTTACCTTCTCTGTAGTAGCCAGCTTTGCGTATCCCCTGTTGAATGAAGCTGCTCCCGTCGGTGAACCAGGAATCCTCTACATCCTCTAATGGTTCTTCTTTCAGGTCTGGTCGGCTGGAGTACACTGCCTCGATTGTTTCCAAGCAGTCGTGGGTCACTGATTCTCCTTCGGTTCCGCTGAGGAAAGAGGCTGGGTTGACAATATTAGTTACCGTTATAGCTATATCATCTTGCTCTATCAGGATAGCCTGGTACTTAAGAAACCTCTGAGGTGAAAGCCAATGCCCCCCTTTTACTTCCAGTACTGCTGAGACTGTATGTGATACCATAACTGTGATTTTCTGGCCTAGGGTGAACTTACGGGCCTTTTGGATGTTTATTACCACTGCTGCCACCGCTCGGAGACAGCTAGGCCACCCTTTACTTCCTCCGTCGAGCTGTTTGGAGAAGTATGCCACCGCCCTCCGATAGGGTCCCAAAGTCTGGGCTAGGACTCCTAAGGCCATTCCTTGCTTTTCATAGGAAAACAACCAGAAAGGTTTAGTAGTGTCAGGTAATCCCAGGGCAGGTGCTTCCATTAACCTCTTTTTTAATTGATGGAGGGCTTTGTCTGCCTCCCTATTCCATATAATATTCTTTGAGTCAGATTTTAATAACTCCTATAAAGGCTTTACCAAAAGTCCGTAGTTATATATCCAGAGACGACACCATCCTCTCATGTTCGAAGTTCCTTAGGCGTCTGTAGTCTAGGTGTCTGGCAGATGGCCTCCTTCCCCAGTGTCCGTTGTCCTGCGGTTATTTCATATCCCAGATAGTTCACTTGCTGCTGGGCTACCTGTGCTTTCTGTGAAGAAACTTTATAGCCATTAAGTCCAAGAAAATTTAACAGGCTCACAGTCCATTTTATGCATGTTTCTCTGGTGTCAGGGGCGAGTAATATATCGTCCACATACTGCAATACCACTCCTGACCCAAGCGGGCGTTTCCACTGTTCCAAGTCTTTAGCTAGCTGATTTCCAAAAAGCGTCGGGCTATTTTTGAAGCCCTGCGGTAGCACAGTCCATGTAAGCTGTGTTTTCCTTCCAGATTCTGGGTTTTCCCATTCGAATGCAAATAAAAGCTGGCTCTCTGGGCTCAAAGGCATGCAGAAAAATGCATCCCTTAGGTTCAAGACGGTAAACCATGCCGATTCAGGTACCACTTTAGTTAGACAAGTGTATGGATTTGCCACTACCGGATGCAAAGCCTCAACAATTCTGTTGATAGCTCTGAGGTCCTGCACTATGCGATAGCTACCATCCGGCTTCTTAACAGGTAATACTGGAGTGTTATACTCTGATTCACATTCTTTCAGCAGCCCATACTCAATAAACCGATCTATAGTTGGTAGGATCCCCTCCCTGTCCTCTATTCTAAGGGGCTACTGTTTGACTCTCACCGGTCGTGCTCCTTGTTGAGGCTTTATCACTATTGGGGAAGCATTTTTTGCTCTCCCCGGCACTCCCGAGGCCCAGACCCCCGGATAAATTTGGGCTTTAATCTCCTCAGGCACTCCTGTAGAAATGGGAGTTCCTATGAGGGCCAAACTTAGTATTTCAATTAGTTGATCTTCTCTTATCCGAAGTTCCATTTTCCCTTTTTTGAATTTAATTTCTGCTCCCAATTGCTCTAATAAATCTCGCCCTAACAGGGGTCTCGGCGAATTTGGCAGATATAAAAAGTTGTGTATCCCCAATTGTTTTCCCAATTTGAACTTAAGAGGTTTGAGAAAATATGCCTTTTCGCTCCGGCCAGTGGCTCCTGTTACTGTTATAAAATCAGTATCGATAGGGGTCAGAGCTTGATTTAAAACCGAATACGTTGCTCCTGTATCCACCAAAAATTCTATTCTTGTTGCTTTTTCCCTAGCCTTAGGGTAACCAGTGGATCCGCTAGGGTAGATTCCCCGGTCCCCGTCAATCTTCTTTATAATGGGCCTGAATTTTTACTTTTCGTCTTTTTGGGGACCCATTCTTCCAGTGCCCTCTCTGCTTACACCACGCACATTGATCTCTTTCTAATGGTTTCCTAAAATTCCCTGCTTTCGTTTCCCCCCTCCCATGTACTGCTACCACCAGTGCCCGTCTGTCCCTTATCCTCCTCCTCCCGGTTGTTAAACACTCTCCATGCCTCATCTAACAGAGTCTCTAGATTTCTGCTGTCTGTTGTTCTCAGTTTTTGCAGCTTCCTCCGGATATCGTTGGCAGACTGCCCTAAAAAGAGAGACACTAACTGCTGGATTCCTATCGCTGATCCAGGGTCCGAGGGGGTGTAGCGTCTCATTGCATCTCGTAATTTATCTAGAAACTCCGAGGGCCTCTCCTTCGGTCCTCGTCTTACAGCATACAGCATTGACCAGTTAATGGCTTTCGGGATAGCCCTCTCCATCCCTGTTATAATCCAATCTCTGTAAGTTTCTAGCGCCTCTGAATGAGTGGTCCTGTTTGGGTTCCAGTGAGGGTTCTGCAAAGGGAAGTGTTCTTTAATATACCTTCCTGAATCTTTCAGTTGGTCCGTGGCTATATTGTGAGCAGTTTTTAAAACCAGTTGTTTCTCAGTTTCTGTTAGGTGATCTAATAATAAATGGATATCACTCCAGTCAGGATTGTGCTGCTTTACCAGAAACCGAAAATGTCTAGTAACCCCTACGGGATCATTCCGATAATTCTTTGCCATACTTTTCCAGGTTTCTAAATCAAATGAGGAAAAAGAGACTTTTATCATTACGGGTAGGCCGTCCGGACCCATGGCTTCCCTTAAGGGTGCTTGAATCGCTGCTTGCTCTGTCCTTTTCCGAGTACGGGACGATACAGGGCTGTCAGGTGGGGTTTTGGATTCAGTTTTGGAATCAGCTTCAGTTTCTCTATCTTCTTGAGGAACCCTTACCCCCTCCCAACGGTCTTCTCTTGCTATAACCGGTGGTAAGTAAGTGTCAAGAAAATCGTCTTCTTTAGGATCCCGAATCTTTTCAGGCTTTGTGCATCTCTGCCCTATGCTACAGGCTGAACAACATCTTTTTATATTACCTTTCATTTCTCCTCTTCTTTCTTTCTCTAAGGCTAGTACCATCGGGTCTTGTGGAGGTAATAGCCCGCAGTCCCGTTGGTACTCTGGGTGGTTCCAAAGGGTGAAAAACATATCCGCATATGTGACTTCATCCCACTTTCCTTCCCTTCTGAGGAACAGCATTAATTGTAGTATAGTATTGTAATTAAGAGTCCCGTTAAGGGCCATTTCTCCTGATCATCTAATTTGTAAAGGGGCCACCTTTGATTACAATATTTAATTAAGGTTTTCTTGTCCACGCTGCCACCTGGTGAGCCCCCGATCTCCTTCCAGTGTGCTAAAATACACCCTAGGGTACTACTTTTCAGTATCTCACTTCCTTGATTTTTGCCCTTTTTATGTTCCCTTACCCCCTTAGTTCAGAGGCGATCCTGATCTCGGTGTGTCACTTAGGTGTTACCCCCCCTGCTGCCGCTGTCGCTACCTTTATGTCCAGGGGTAGGCTATGTCTCCACAGATTATTTGTTGCAACTCTCCCGCCCGCTCGATCTTTTCCCACTCAGTCCAGCTACCACACTGTGGACACCAAAAATCGTCCTCCCGATCTACCCAAACCTCTGTATTACAAGCAAAGCACTTTAAGACAAAAATAGGATCACAAAAGTTATCCGAATGTCCAAGACACTGCCACTCAATATTCTCATTATTAGATTCACACAATGCTTCTGTACAGTCGTTCCTCTGTACGCTTCGTTCGTCTCCGGCCGCTCTCCTCGCGGAGAACACGGAACAGCGGATCGGAACTTCACACTCGCTCCGCAGCAGTGCCGCGTCTCAATCACTCAGTTCACTCATACAACAATTACAGACAATAACACGGTAGGGATACCTTATGACAAATACACTAAATAATCAACAATATTACAATTCCACACACTAACCCAAAAACCCACGGATCCCACACCATTAGCCCAAGCTTGAGCATACCCCGGGGCGAGTACACCGACTCTTTACCACGCGTAGGACGTCTCCTCACGACTTACAGGTCCCCCCCATGAAACCCTAAAACATACCTGGTCCGCAGGAGATGGTCCTTGTCTGTCCCCGCGGTGATCTGGATGAGTTGGGGAGTCCTTCCGAGAAATCTCGGGGGCGCCCAGAGGAGTCCCGTCCTCAGCAGGTCCCGCAGCCGGACAGAGGGGGTCCCATCTGGGGTGCCAAACTGATGCTCAAAAACAAACATCACAACTCGCAAAGAGTTATAAAGCAGGTATGTTTAGTGCAGCGCTGGGTGCAAGGGGGATTTCTCCGCCAAACTTGTACACCGGTTTGTGAAGCAAGCGTCCATTTATGGTGAAAAGCATACATATTCATTATGGTGGGCAGGTTGTTATAATTAAAGGCGTTACTTTTCTAATTATTTCCAAGAACCCATTATCAAAAATCTCCTCCCCTGTCCTGACCAGATGGACACCTTTCCCAGACAGTTAAGTTCCTTCTCAGCACCTCCTTAGCATGCAGCTGCTCCTGCTATCTTATACACAAAGCCACTTCTTTATCTTGGAATTCTGGGGCCCCGAGCTTCTGTTCTTTCCCAGACTGTAATACATCCGCACTAACAAACTGTAACCGTTCGTTTTCTGAATCAAAGGAGAGGCGATATCGGGAGAGCGCTCGGCGGCACTCGGAGGCGCGCTGTGGTACAGCTGAGAGATCCCGAGACCACCCAGAGGCACTCGCATGCGAAGGGTGGAGTGCGACGAGCTCTGCAGAGCGCCCGGCGGCACCCCGAGGAGCGGGATGAGCGTGCGTCGGGTCGACCGGACGCACAGCGACACCCGGAAGCTCACGGTGGTAGTGCGGCGAGCTCGGGAGAGCCCCGCAGCACCCCGAAGAGCGGGGTGAAGGATCGGCGTGGTCGGGAGGAGGCGGAGTGACAGACGGAGGCGCAGGGTGGTAGCGCGGCGAGCTTGGACAGTGCCCGGCGGCACCCCGAAGAGCGCGCTGAGGGCACGGGCGAGTCAGACGAGGACTCGTCGGCACCCCGAAGGGCGGGGGGAGCGGCTCGGGCAGGTGGGACGTGCGCCTGTCACCATCCCGAGGGGTGGGTTAAGGCTCGGCGGGATCGAATTGGCGCCCGACGGCACCCGGAGGGGTGGGATGAGGGTGCGTCGGGGTTGGGAGGATGCGCAGCGACACCCAGCAAGATTGGCAGAGCGCCCGGAGGCACCCTGCCGAGCGGGGTGTATATACGGCGCGGGCGGAAGGCGCACCGCGACACCCGGAGGAGCACGGTAGTAGCGCGGCGAGCTCGGGAGAGCCCCGCATCACCCTGAAGAGCGGGGTGATGAATCGGCGTGGTCGGGAGGACGCGCAGCAACACGCAGAGGCGCACGCTGGTACAACGGCGAGCTCGGACAAGGGTTCCAGAGCTCAAGACTCTGTAGGGTTCCAGAGGGGCTCGTAGGGTTCCGTCGAAATCTGAAGGGTTCCCTAGGGGCCCGTAGAGTCCCGTAGATTGCCGTAGGGGCCTGTAGGGTTGTGTAAGTGCCCGCAGGGGTTGGTAGGAGCTTGTAGGGTGCCATATGTTTCCGGAGGGTTGTGTAGGGTTCCGTAGGGGCCTGTGGTGTTCCCTAGGGCCCTGCAGAGTTTGTAGAGTTCCCGGTGGCACTCGCCGGCGCTGGTTGGTAGCGCGTCGAGCTCGGGGTAGCGCCTCGCAACACCCCGACTTGCGGGGTCAACGAGTGGCTATACCGGGAGAGCGCTCGGCGGCACTCGGAGGCGCGCTGTGGTACCGCGGCGAGATCCCGAGAGCACCCAGCGGCACTCGCATGCGCAGGGTGGAGCGCGAAGAGCTCGGGAGATCGTCCGGCGGCACCCCGAGGAGCGGGATGAGCGTGCGTCGGGTCGACAGGACGTACAGCGGCACCTGGAGGCGCACTTTGGTAGTGCGGCGAGCTCGGGAGAGCTCTCGGCGGCACTCGGAGGCGCGCGGTGGTACCGCTGCGAGCGCGGCTGATCTCCTGGCGGCACCCCGAGCACCGTGGTTAAGGTGACGCGCGGAAACTAACATTAGAACTCGCAGAGAGTTATAGAGCAGGTATGTTTATTGCAGCTCTGGGTGCAAGGGGGATTTCTCCGCCAAACTTGTACACCGGTTTGTGAAGCAAGCGTCCATTTATGGTGAAAAGCATACATATTCATTATGGTGTTCAGTTTGTTATAAATAAAGGCGTTACTATTGTAATTATTTGCAAGAGGTCATTACCAATAATCTCCTCCCCTGTCCTGACCAGATGAACACCTTTCCCAGATAGGTTCCTCCTCAGCACCTCCTTAGCATGCAGCTGCTCCCGCTCTCTTATACACAAGGCCATTTCTTTATCTTGGAATGCTTTGACTCCGAGCTTTTGTTCTTTCCCAGGCTTTATTACATCAGCACTAACAACCTGTAACCGTTCGTTTTCTGAATCAATTCCCCCCTTTTCTTTCAACTTTGTAAATTCTTTTACAATCACTTTTAACATGTTCTCTCTCCCCATCTGATTTCTAAAATACTTCCCAGATTCCACTCGTTCACGGAGCTGATGCTTCTTCCATTGAATATATTTGTCTCTGGCCCCCCTGGTACAACACATAAGACATCTAATTAATGCATACACTAAATTCCTAACATAAGTATTGCTATTAGAAGGATAAACAGTCGCTTAAGCCAAGCAAAGTTAGGTAACCACGAGGTTAACTTTTCCAAAGATCAGAAAACCCGAATGTGGTGTCATCTTGCGCAGTCAAATGCAAAATCTGAGTTTTAGCTATGAGATTTTGTAAGTCTTTCTCTACTCTCCCATTCTGGTTTACATATGAACAACAGCTTTGATTAATCACTGCACATAAGCCTACTTCTTTCCAGGTTAATAAGTCTAATGCCATTCTGTTTTGTCCCACCACATTTGCTAATGACTGGACTTCTTGTTGAAGTGCCTGTATAGCATTGATTGTAGATTTCTCAAGCGCTTCTTTAGTGGCCGATATGTTCACAATTACATTTTCCTATTCACTGACGCCCAGGAACGGTATAAACCATCTTACAAAGCTGTGGAACCTTGTTCGCCTCGTCAGTAGAGGGTTTTCCACTCCCTGATTTCTCCTCCAAGGTGTTCTCAGCATTCCTGAGGGGATTTCAGACTGATTAAACACCGTATCCTGGCTAGTTAGGTAGCCTATCGTGCAAGTTTCCTTCCATCCTCCGGGCAGCTGTTTTCTACTATATCCACCTCCACACAACAACCAATACCCTTTAGGTAACTTACAGGGTCCAATAGTTGCCGTCAGATTCGCACCTAAAAATTTCCCCCCGGTACCGTCCATACTCCCAGGAATATCCTTCTCCTTCGGAAATACCACTGCTTTTATATGCAACTAGTTGTGTTTTGTCTCAAAAGTCAATATATGTTACTCTTATCCCTGTTAGATCCCAACTTCCCACATCAACAGTTGTCCTATTAACCCAGTACTTGCTCCATCCCCAAGTTGTTGTCTTATTCACCGACCCACTGTGTCTATGTTCCCCGTGTTACCAATGTTTCCAGATTTCGTGAATATGTATTCACATCCCGTGTCCCTCCCCCTGAAACACAAAGTCCTGGCATGTTGATGACTATTAATGTCATTAATGTCCATCTTTTCGTTGGAGGCGAAGTTTCAGGGGTCCGGCCTGTGTTGAAGTCCATTGGGGTTCTGGAGCCCTCTTGACGCGAGTCCAATGGATCCAAGGAGCTTGTTCCTTGATCTTTATGGCCGTGTGAGTGGTCAGCAGTACCTGGAAGGGACCTTCCCCCTTTGGCTTCAGTGGTGAATCTGTAAAAGACTTAACATATACATAGTCCCCAGGTTCGATCTCGTGTACTGGTCCATCCAGCCCACGAGCTCTTATTTCCAGAACCAGTTTTTCTACCTCTCGGAGCTGTTTTTGTAAATTTATCAGGTAATCTGTTAGTATTTCATTCCCCAGCTCTGTGGATATTCCGTTTTGTACACTATATGGTCTCCCATAGAGTATTTCAAAGGGGCTCAAACCTTCTTTGGTTCTGGGTTTTGTTCTTATCCTGAGAAGGGCTAATGGTAGTGATTGAGGCCAGGCCAAGTTAGCTTCCTGGCCTAGTTTCACAATTTGCGTTTTGATCAAGTGATTCATCTTTTCTACTTGACCACTCGATCGTGGGTTGTATGGGGTGTGAAGTTGCCAGTCTATACCCAATAATCTGCTTACTTTCGAAACAACCCTTGCAGTGAAATGAGATCCTCGGTCCGAGGAAATTACTGCGGGAACCCCGAACCTTGGTATAATTTCATGCAACAATGCTTTGACCACTTCTCTTGTTTTGTTGGTTTACAGGGAAATGCCTCTGGCCATCCTGAAAAGGTATCAGTTAACACCAATAGGTATCGAAACCCCCCTTTTCTTGGAAGTTCTGAAAAATCAATTTGCCATTGTTGTCCCGGATAGTTTCCCTTCCCTATCTGGCCAAATTGGACTCTGGGGCCTGTCTTAGGGTTGTTCTGTAAACATACCTCACACTTCTGAGTGACTTGTTTGACAGTGGCATATAGATTACGAGCACATATTATCCTACTCAGGTATCTGTAAAGTGCCTCTGTTCCCCAATGGGATTTTCTATGTTCTGCCATGACCACTGCCCTTAATAACGAAAAAGGCACTATTATTTTTCCCTGTGGAGTTTTGGCCCATTTCCCTTCAATTTTCCCATTTAAGTCTTTGATCAATTTGTGATCATCCCTAGAATATTTAGGTTCGTCGTCAATTTGTATCTTACCATCTGGGACCAAGGATTGTGTTTCTGCATTACCCATTTCCGCTGCCCTTTTGGCTTCTCGGTCCGCCAGTGCGTTACCCAGTTCCACAGCGGTGTTCCCTTTTTGGTGAGCTTTGCAGTGCATGATAGCCACTTTGGCAGGCAGTAATACTGCATCTAAGAGTTTGAGAATTTCCTCAGCATGTTTGATGTGCTTCCCTTGTGTAGATAAGAGTCCTCTTCCTCTCCAGACCGCCCCGTGAGCATGCACTGCCCCGAAAGCATATTTAGACTCTGTAAATAAAAACTTACCCGTTTTCCTTTGGCCAATTCCAGGGCTCGGGTTAGTGCTATTTTCTCAGCCTTTTGGGGTGATGTATTTGGGGCCAGGGCTTTGGACTCTCTTACCTTCTCTGTAGTAGCCAGCTTTGCGTATCCCCTGTTGAATGAAGCTGCTCCCGTCGGTGAACCAGGAATCCTCTACATCCTCTAATGGTTCTTCTTTCAGGTCTGGTCGGCTGGAGTACACTGCCTCGATTGTTTCCAAGCAGTCGTGGGTCACTGATTCTCCTTCGGTTCCGCTGAGGAAAGAGGCTGGGTTGACAATATTAGTTACCGTTATAGCTATATCATCTTGCTCTATCAGGATAGCCTGGTACTTAAGAAACCTCTGAGGTGAAAGCCAATGCCCCCCTTTTACTTCCAGTACTGCTGAGACTGTATGTGATACCATAACTGTGATTTTCTGGCCTAGGGTGAACTTACGGGCCTTTTGGATGTTTATTACCACTGCTGCCACCGCTCGGAGACAGCTAGGCCACCCTTTACTTCCTCCGTCGAGCTGTTTGGAGAAGTATGCCACCGCCCTCCGATAGGGTCCCAAAGTCTGGGCTAGGACTCCTAAGGCCATTCCTTGCTTTTCATAGGAAAACAACCAGAAAGGTTTAGTAGTGTCAGGTAATCCCAGGGCAGGTGCTTCCATTAACCTCTTTTTTAATTGATGGAGGGCTTTGTCTGCCTCCCTATTCCATATAATATTCTTTGAATCAGATTTTAATAACTCCTATAAAGGCTTTACCAAAAGTCCGTAGTTATATATCCAGAGACGACACCATCCTCTCATGTTCGAAGTTCCTTAGGCGTCTGTAGTCTAGGTGTCTGGCAGATGGCCTCCTTCCCCAGTGTCCGTTGTCCTGCGGTTATTTCATATCCCAGATAGTTCACTTGCTGCTGGGCTACCTGTGCTTTCTGTGAAGAAACTTTATAGCCATTAAGTCCAAGAAAATTTAACAGGCTCACAGTCCATTTTATGCATGTTTCTCTGGTGTCAGGGGCGAGTAATATATCGTCCACATACTGCAATACCACTCCTGACCCAAGCGGGCGTTTCCACTGTTCCAAGTCTTTAGCTAGCTGATTTCCAAAAAGCGTCGGGCTATTTTTGAAGCCCTGCGGTAGCACAGTCCATGTAAGCTGTGTTTTCCTTCCAGATTCTGGGTTTTCCCATTCGAATGCAAATAAAAGCTGGCTCTCTGGGCTCAAAGGCATGCAGAAAAATGCATCCCTTAGGTTCAAGACGGTAAACCATGCCGATTCAGGTACCACTTTAGTTAGACAAGTGTATGGATTTGCCACTACCGGATGCAAAGCCTCAACAATTCTGTTGATAGCTCTGAGGTCCTGCACTATGCGATAGCTACCATCCGGCTTCTTAACAGGTAATACTGGAGTGTTATACTCTGATTCACATTCTTTCAGCAGCCCATACTCAATAAACCGATCTATAGTTGGTAGGATCCCCTCCCTGTCCTCTATTCTAAGGGGCTACTGTTTGACTCTCACCGGTCGTGCTCCTTGTTGAGGCTTTATCACTATTGGGGAAGCATTTTTTGCTCTCCCCGGCACTCCCGAGGCCCAGACCCCCGGATAAATTTGGGCTTTAATCTCCTCAGGCACTCCTGTAGAAATGGGAGTTCCTATGAGGGCCAAACTTAGTATTTCAATTAGTTGATCTTCTCTTATCCGAAGTTCCATTTTCCCTTTTTTGAATTTAATTTCTGCTCCCAATTGCTCTAATAAATCTCGCCCTAACAGGGGTCTCGGCGAATTTGGCAGATATAAAAAGTTGTGTATCCCCAATTGTTTTCCCAATTTGAACTTAAGAGGTTTGAGAAAATATGCCTTTTCGCTCCGGCCAGTGGCTCCTGTTACTGTTATAAAATCAGTATCGATAGGGGTCAGAG
This sequence comes from Numenius arquata, assembly GCF_964106895.1. Taxonomy (NCBI): domain Eukaryota; kingdom Metazoa; phylum Chordata; class Aves; order Charadriiformes; family Scolopacidae; genus Numenius; species Numenius arquata. The sequence continues at coordinate 198,636 of NW_027415771.1, forward strand.
CTTGATTTAAAACCGAATACGTTGCTCCTGTATCCACCAAAAATTCTATTCTTGTTGCTTTTTCCCTAGCCTTAGGGTAACCAGTGGATCCGCTAGGGTAGATTCCCCGGTCCCCGTCAATCTTCTTTATAATGGGCCTGAATTTTTACTTTTCGTCTTTTTGGGGACCCATTCTTCCAGTGCCCTCTCTGCTTACACCACGCACATTGATCTCTTTCTAATGGTTTCCTAAAATTCCCTGCTTTCGTTTCCCCCCTCCCATGTACTGCTACCACCAGTGCCCGTCTGTCCCTTATCCTCCTCCTCCCGGTTGTTAAACACTCTCCATGCCTCATCTAACAGAGCCTCTAGATTTCTGCTGTCTGTTGGTCTCAGTTTTTGCAGCTTCCTCCGGATATCGTTGGCAGACTGCCCTAAAAAGAGAGACACTAACTGCTGGATTCCTATCGCTGATCCAGGGTCCGAGGGGGTGTAGCGTCTCATTGCATCTCGTAATTTATCTAGAAACTCCGAGGGCCTCTCCTTCGGCCCTCGTCTTACAGCATACAGCATTGACCAGTTAATGGCTTTCGGGATAGCCCTCTCCATCCCTGTTATAATCCAATCTCTGTAAGTTTCTAGCGCCTCTGAATGAGTGGTCCTGTTTGGGTTCCAGTGAGGGTTCTGCAAAGGGAAGTGTTCTTTAATATACCTTCCTGAATCTTTCAGTTGGTCCGTGGCTATATTGTGAGCAGTTTTTAAAACCAGTTGTTTCTCAGTTTCTGTTAGGTGATCTAATAATAAATGGATATCACTCCAGTCAGGATTGTGCTGCTTTACCAGAAACCGAAAATGTCTAGTAACCCCTACGGGATCATTCCGATAATTCTTTGCCATACTTTTCCAGGTTTCTAAATCAAATGAGGAAAAAGAGACTTTTATCATTACGGGTAGGCCGTCCGGACCCATGGCTTCCCTTAAGGGTGCTTGAATCGCTGCTTGCTCTGTCCTTTTCCGAGTACGGGACGATACAGGGCTGTCAGGTGGGGTTTTGGATTCAGTTTTGGAATCAGCTTCAGTTTCTCTATCTTCTTGAGGAACCCTTACCCCCTCCCAACGGTCTTCTCTTGCTATAACCGGTGGTAAGTAAGTGTCAAGAAAATCGTCTTCTTTAGGATCCCGAATCTTTTCAGGCTTTGTGCATCTCTGCCCTATGCTACAGGCTGAACAACATCTTTTTATATTACCTTTCATTTCTCCTCTTCTTTCTTTCTCTAAGGCTAGTACCATCGGGTCTTGTGGAGGTAATAGCCCGCAGTCCCGTTGGTACTCTGGGTGGTTCCAAAGGGTGAAAAACATATCCGCATATGTGACTTCATCCCACTTTCCTTCCCTTCTGAGGAACAGCATTAATTGTAGTATAGTATTGTAATTAAGAGTCCCGTTAAGGGCCATTTCTCCTGATCATCTAATTTGTAAAGGGGCCACCTTTGATTACAATATTTAATTAAGGTTTTCTTGTCCACGCTGCCACCTGGTGAGCCCCCGATCTCCTTCCAGTGTGCTAAAATACACCCTAGGGTACTACTTTTCAGTATCTCACTTCCTTGATTTTTGCCCTTTTTATGTTCCCTTACCCCCTTAGTTCAGAGGCGATCCTGATCTCGGTGTGTCACTTAGGTGTTACCCCCCCTGCTGCCGCTGTCGCTACCTTTATGTCCAGGGGTAGGCTATGTCTCCACAGATTATTTGTTGCAACTCTCCCGCCCGCTCGATCTTTTCCCACTCAGTCCAGCTACCACACTGTGGACACCAAAAATCGTCCTCCCGATCTACCCAAACCTCTGTATTACAAGCAAAGCACTTTAAGACAAAAATAGGATCACAAAAGTTATCCGAATGTCCAAGACACTGCCACTCAATATTCTCATTATTAGATTCACACAATGCTTCTGTACAGTCGTTCCTCTGTACGCTTCGTTCGTCTCCGGCCGCTCTCCTCGCGGAGAACACGGAACAGCGGATCGGAACTTCACACTCGCTCCGCAGCAGTGCCGCGTCTCAATCACTCAGTTCACTCATACAACAATTACAGACAATAACACGGTAGGGATACCTTATGACAAATACACTAAATAATCAACAATATTACAATTCCACACACTAACCCAAAAACCCACGGATCCCACACCATTAGCCCAAGCTTGAGCATACCCCGGGGCGAGTACACCGACTCTTTACCACGCGTAGGACGTCTCCTCACGACTTACAGGTCCCCCCCATGAAACCCTAAAACATACCTGGTCCGCAGGAGATGGTCCTTGTCTGTCCCCGCGGTGATCTGGATGAGTTGGGGAGTCCTTCCGAGAAATCTCGGGGGCGCCCAGAGGAGTCCCGTCCTCAGCAGGTCCCGCAGCCGGACAGAGGGGGTCCCATCTGGGGTGCCAAACTGATGCTCAAAAACAAACATCACAACTCGCAAAGAGTTATAAAGCAGGTATGTTTAGTGCAGCGCTGGGTGCAAGGGGGATTTCTCCGCCAAACTTGTACACCGGTTTGTGAAGCAAGCGTCCATTTATGGTGAAAAGCATACATATTCATTATGGTGGGCAGGTTGTTATAATTAAAGGCGTTACTTTTCTAATTATTTCCAAGAACCCATTATCAAAAATCTCCTCCCCTGTCCTGACCAGATGGACACCTTTCCCAGACAGTTAAGTTCCTTCTCAGCACCTCCTTAGCATGCAGCTGCTCCCGCTATCTTATACACAAAGCCACTTCTTTATCTTGGAATTCTGGGGCCCCGAGCTTCTGTTCTTTCCCAGACTGTAATACATCCGCACTAACAAACTGTAACCGTTCGTTTTCTGAATCAAAGGAGAGGCGATATCGGGAGAGCGCTCGGCGGCACTCGGAGGCGCGCTGTGGTACAGCTGAGAGATCCCGAGACCACCCAGAGGCACTCGCATGCGAAGGGTGGAGTGCGACGAGCTCTGCAGAGCGCCCGGCGGCACCCCGAGGAGCGGGATGAGCGTGCGTCGGGTCGACCGGACGCACAGCGACACCCGGAAGCTCACGGTGGTAGTGCGGCGAGCTCGGGAGAGCCCCGCAGCACCCCGAAGAGCGGGGTGAAGGATCGGCGTGGTCGGGAGGAGGCGGAGTGACAGACGGAGGCGCAGGGTGGTAGCGCGGCGAGCTTGGACAGTGCCCGGCGGCACCCCGAAGAGCGCGCTGAGGGCACGGGCGAGTCAGACGAGGACTCGTCGGCACCCCGAAGGGCGGGGGGAGCGGCTCGGGCAGGTGGGACGTGCGCCTGTCACCATCCCGAGGGGTGGGTTAAGGCTCGGCGGGATCGAATTGGCGCCCGACGGCACCCGGAGGGGTGGGATGAGGGTGCGTCGGGGTTGGGAGGATGCGCAGCGACACCCAGCAAGATTGGCAGAGCGCCCGGAGGCACCCTGCCGAGCGGGGTGTATATACGGCGCGGGCGGAAGGCGCACCGCGACACCCGGAGGAGCACGGTAGTAGCGCGGCGAGCTCGGGAGAGCCCCGCATCACCCTGAAGAGCGGGGTGATGAATCGGCGTGGTCGGGAGGACGCGCAGCAACACGCAGAGGCGCACGCTGGTACAACGGCGAGCTCGGACAAGGGTTCCAGAGCTCAAGACTCTGTAGGGTTCCAGAGGGGCTCGTAGGGTTCCGTCGAAATCTGAAGGGTTCCCTAGGGGCCCGTAGAGTCCCGTAGATTGCCGTAGGGGCCTGTAGGGTTGTGTAAGTGCCCGCAGGGGTTGGTAGGAGCTTGTAGGGTGCCATATGTTTCCGGAGGGTTGTGTAGGGTTCCGTAGGGGCCTGTGGTGTTCCCTAGGGCCCTGCAGAGTTTGTAGAGTTCCCGGTGGCACTCGCCGGCGCTGGTTGGTAGCGCGTCGAGCTCGGGGTAGCGCCTCGCAACACCCCGACTTGCGGGGTCAACGAGTGGCTATACCGGGAGAGCGCTCGGCGGCACTCGGAGGCGCGCTGTGGTACCGCGGCGAGATCCCGAGAGCACCCAGCGGCACTCGCATGCGCAGGGTGGAGCGCGAAGAGCTCGGGAGATCGTCCGGCGGCACCCCGAGGAGCGGGATGAGCGTGCGTCGGGTCGACAGGACATACAGCGGCACCTGGAGGCGCACTTTGGTAGTGCGGCGAGCTCGGGAGAGCTCTCGGCGGCACTCGGAGGCGCGCGGTGGTACCGCTGCGAGCGCGGCTGATCTCCTGGCGGCACCCCGAGCACCGTGGTTAAGGTGACGCGCGGAAACTAACATTAGAACTCGCAGAGAGTTATAGAGCAGGTATGTTTATTGCAGCTCTGGGTGCAAGGGGGATTTCTCCGCCAAACTTGTACACCGGTTTGTGAAGCAAGCGTCCATTTATGGTGAAAAGCATACATATTCATTATGGTGTTCAGTTTGTTATAAATAAAGGCGTTACTATTGTAATTATTTGCAAGAGGTCATTACCAATAATCTCCTCCCCTGTCCTGACCAGATGAACACCTTTCCCAGATAGGTTCCTCCTCAGCACCTCCTTAGCATGCAGCTGCTCCCGCTATCTTATACACAAGGCCATTTCTTTATCTTGGAATGCTTTGACTCCGAGCTTTTGTTCTTTCCCAGGCTTTATTACATCAGCACTAACAACCTGTAACCGTTCGTTTTCTGAATCAATTCCCCCCTTTTCTTTCAACTTTGTAAATTCTTTTACAATCACTTTTAACATGTTCTCTCTCCCCATCTGATTTCTAAAATACTTCCCAGATTCCACTCGTTCACGGAGCTGATGCTTCTTCCATTGAATATATTTGTCTCTGGCCCCCCTGGTACAACACATAAGACATCTAATTAATGCATACACTAAATTCCTAACATAAGTATTGCTATTAGAAGGATAAACAGTCGCTTAAGCCAAGCAAAGTTAGGTAACCACGAGGTTAACTTTTCCAAAGATCAGAAAACCCGAATGTGGTGTCATCTTGCGCAGTCAAATGCAAAATCTGAGTTTTAGCTATGAGATTTTGTAAGTCTTTCTCTACTCTCCCATTCTGGTTTACATATGAACAACAGCTTTGATTAATCACTGCACATAAGCCTACTTCTTTCCAGGTTAATAAGTCTAATGCCATTCTGTTTTGTCCCACCACATTTGCTAATGACTGGACTTCTTGTTGAAGTGCCTGTATAGCATTGATTGTAGATTTCTCAAGCACTTCTTTAGTGGCCGATATGTTCACAATTACATTTTCCTATTCACTGACGCCCAGGAACGGTATAAACCATCTTACAAAGCTGTGGAACCTTGTTCCCCTCGTCAGTAGAGGGTTTTCCACTCCCTGATTTCTCCTCCAAGGTGTTCTCAGCATTCCTGAGGGGATTTCAGACTGATTAAACACCGTATCCTGGCTAGTTAGGTAGCCTATCGTGCAAGTTTCCTTCCATCCTCCGGGCAGCTGTTTTCTACTATATCCACCTCCACACAACAACCAATACCCTTTAGGTAACTTACAGGGTCCAATAGTTGCCGTCAGATTCGCACCTAAAAATTTCCCCCCGGTACCGTCCATACTCCCAGGAATATCCTTCTCCTTCGGAAATACCACTGCTTTTATATGCAACTAGTTGTGTTTTGTCTCAAAAGTCAATATATGTTACTCTTATCCCTGTTAGATCCCAACTTCCCACATCAACAGTTGTCCTATTAACCCAGTACTTGCTCCATCCCCAAGTTGTTGTCTTATTCACCGACCCACTGTGTCTATGTTCCCCGTGTTACCAATGTTTCCAGATTTCGTGAATATGTATTCACATCCCGTGTCCCTCCCCCTGAAACACAAAGTCCTGGCATGTTGATGACTATTAATGTCATTAATGTCCATCTTTTCGTTGGAGGCGAAGTTTCAGGGGTCCGGCCTGTGTTGAAGTCCATTGGGGTTCTGGAGCCCTCTTGACGCGAGTCCAATGGATCCAAGGAGCTTGTTCCTTGATCTTTATGGCCGTGTGAGTGGTCAGCAGTACCTGGAAGGGACCTTCCCCCTTTGGCTTCAGTGGTGAATCTGTAAAAGACTTAACATATACATAGTCCCCAGGTTCGATCTCGTGTACTGGTACATCCAGCCCATGAGCTCTTGTTCCCAGAACCAGTTTTTCTACCTCTCGGAGCTGTTTTTGTAAATTTATCAGGTAATCTGTTAGTATTTCATTCCCCAGCTCTGTGGATATTCCGTTTTGTACACTATATGGTCTCCCATAGAGTATTTCAAAGGGGCTCAAACCTTCTTTGGTTCTGGGTTTTGTTCTTATCCTGAGAAGGGCTAATGGTAGTGATTGAGGCCAGGCCAAGTTAGCTTCCTGGCCTAGTTTCACAATTTGCGTTTTGATCAAGTGATTCATCTTTTCTACTTGACCACTCGATCGTGGGTTGTATGGGGTGTGAAGTTGCCAGTCTATACCCAATAATCTGCTTACTTTCGAAACAACCCTTGCAGTGAAATGAGATCCTCGGTCCGAGGAAATTACTGCGGGAACCCCGAACCTTGGTATAATTTCATGCAACAATGCTTTGACCACTTCTCTTGTTTTGTTGGTTTACAGGGAAATGCCTCTGGCCATCCTGAAAAGGTATCAGTTAACACCAATAGGTATCGAAACCCCCCTTTTCTTGGAAGTTCTGAAAAATCAATTTGCCATTGTTGTCCCGGATAGTTTCCCTTCCCTATCTGGCCAAATTGGACTCTGGGGCCTGTCTTAGGGTTGTTCTGTAAACATACCTCACACTTCTGAGTGACTTGTTTGACAGTGGCATATAGATTACGAGCACATATTATCCTACTCAGGTATCTGTAAAGTGCCTCTGTTCCCCAATGGGATTTTCTATGTTCTGCCATGACCACTGCCCTTAATAACGAAAAAGGCACTATTATTTTTCCCTGTGGAGTTTTGGCCCATTTCCCTTCAATTTTCCCATTTAAGTCTTTGATCAATTTGTGATCATCCCTAGAATATTTAGGTTCGTCGTCAATTTGTATCTTACCATCTGGGACCAAGGATTGTGTTTCTGCATTACCCATTTCCGCTGCCCTTTTGGCTTCTCGGTCCGCCAGTGCGTTACCCAGTTCCACAGCGGTGTTCCCTTTTTGGTGAGCTTTGCAGTGCATGATAGCCACTTTGGCAGGCAGTAATACTGCATCTAAGAGTTTGAGAATTTCCTCAGCATGTTTGATGTGCTTCCCTTGTGTAGATAAGAGTCCTCTTCCTCTCCAGACCGCCCCGTGAGCATGCACTGCCCCGAAAGCATATTTAGACTCTGTAAATAAAAACTTACCCGTTTTCCTTTGGCCAATTCCAGGGCTCGGGTTAGTGCTATTTTCTCAGCCTTTTGGGGTGATGTATTTGGGGCCAGGGCTTTGGACTCTCTTACCTTCTCTGTAGTAGCCAGCTTTGCGTATCCCCTGTTGAATGAAGCTGCTCCCGTCGGTGAACCAGGAATCCTCTACATCCTCTAATGGTTCTTCTTTCAGGTCTGGTCGGCTGGAGTACACTGCCTCGATTGTTTCCAAGCAGTCGTGGGTCACTGATTCTCCTTCGGTTCCGCTGAGGAAAGAGGCTGGGTTGACAATATTAGTTACCGTTATAGCTATATCATCTTGCTCTATCAGGATAGCCTGGTACTTAAGAAACCTCTGAGGTGAAAGCCAATGCCCCCCTTTTACTTCCAGTACTGCTGAGACTGTATGTGATACCATAACTGTGATTTTCTGGCCTAGGGTGAACTTACGGGCCTTTTGGATGTTTATTACCACTGCTGCCACCGCTCGGAGACAGCTAGGCCACCCTTTACTTCCTCCGTCGAGCTGTTTGGAGAAGTATGCCACCGCCCTCCGATAGGGTCCCAAAGTCTGGGCTAGGACTCCTAAGGCCATTCCTTGCTTTTCATAGGAAAACAACCAGAAAGGTTTAGTAGTGTCAGGTAATCCCAGGGCAGGTGCTTCCATTAACCTCTTTTTTAATTGATGGAGGGCTTTGTCTGCCTCCCTATTCCATATAATATTCTTTGAGTCAGATTTTAATAACTCCTATAAAGGCTTTACCAAAAGTCCGTAGTTATATATCCAGAGACGACACCATCCTCTCATGTTCGAAGTTCCTTAGGCGTCTGTAGTCTAGGTGTCTGGCAGATGGCCTCCTTCCCCAGTGTCCGTTGTCCTGCGGTTATTTCATATCCCAGATAGTTCACTTGCTGCTGGGCTACCTGTGCTTTCTGTGAAGAAACTTTATAGCCATTAAGTCCAAGAAAATTTAACAGGCTCACAGTCCATTTTATGCATGTTTCTCTGGTGTCAGGGGCGAGTAATATATCGTCCACATACTGCAATACCACTCCTGACCCAAGCGGGCGTTTCCACTGTTCCAAGTCTTTAGCTAGCTGATTTCCAAAAAGCGTCGGGCTATTTTTGAAGCCCTGCGGTAGCACAGTCCATGTAAGCTGTGTTTTCCTTCCAGATTCTGGGTTTTCCCATTCGAATGCAAATAAAAGCTGGCTCTCTGGGCTCAAAGGCATGCAGAAAAATGCATCCCTTAGGTTCAAGACGGTAAACCATGCCGATTCAGGTACCACTTTAGTTAGACAAGTGTATGGATTTGCCACTACCGGATGCAAAGCCTCAACAATTCTGTTGATAGCTCTGAGGTCCTGCACTATGCGATAGCTACCATCCGGCTTCTTAACAGGTAATACTGGAGTGTTATACTCTGATTCACATTCTTTCAGCAGCCCATACTCAATAAACCGATCTATAGTTGGTAGGATCCCCTCCCTGTCCTCTATTCTAAGGGGCTACTGTTTGACTCTCACCGGTCGTGCTCCTTGTTGAGGCTTTATCACTATTGGGGAAGCATTTTTTGCTCTCCCCGGCACTCCCGAGGCCCAGACCCCCGGATAAATTTGGGCTTTAATCTCCTCAGGCACTCCTGTAGAAATGGGAGTTCCTATGAGGGCCAAACTTAGTATTTCAATTAGTTGATCTTCTCTTATCCGAAGTTCCATTTTCCCTTTTTTGAATTTAATTTCTGCTCCCAATTGCTCTAATAAATCTCGCCCTAACAGGGGTCTCGGCGAATTTGGCAGATATAAAAAGTTGTGTATCCCCAATTGTTTTCCCAATTTGAACTTAAGAGGTTTGAGAAAATATGCCTTTTCGCTCCGGCCAGTGGCTCCTGTTACTGTTATAAAATCAGTATCGATAGGGGTCAGAGCTTGATTTAAAACCGAATACGTTGCTCCTGTATCCACCAAAAATTCTATTCTTGTTGCTTTTTCCCTAGCCTTAGGGTAACCAGTGGATCCGCTAGGGTAGATTCCCCGGTCCCCGTCAATCTTCTTTATAATGGGCCTGAATTTTTACTTTTCGTCTTTTTGGGGACCCATTCTTCCAGTGCCCTCTCTGCTTACACCACGCACATTGATCTCTTTCTAATGGTTTCCTAAAATTCCCTGCTTTCGTTTCCCCCCTCCCATGTACTGCTACCACCAGTGCCCGTCTGTCCCTTATCCTCCTCCTCCCGGTTGTTAAACACTCTCCATGCCTCATCTAACAGAGTCTCTAGATTTCTGCTGTCTGTTGGTCTCAGTTTTTGCAGCTTCCTCCGGATATCGTTGGCAGACTGCCCTAAAAAGAGAGACACTAACTGCTGGATTCCTATCGCTGATCCAGGGTCCGAGGGGGTGTAGCGTCTCATTGCATCTCGTAATTTATCTAGAAACTCCGAGGGCCTCTCCTTCGGTCCTCGTCTTACAGCATACAGCATTGACCAGTTAATGGCTTTCGGGATAGCCCTCTCCATCCCTGTTATAATCCAATCTCTGTAAGTTTCTAGCGCCTCTGAATGAGTGGTCCTGTTTGGGTTCCAGTGAGGGTTCTGCAAAGGGAAGTGTTCTTTAATATACCTTCCTGAATCTTTCAGTTGGTCCGTGGCTATATTGTGAGCAGTTTTTAAAACCAGTTGTTTCTCAGTTTCTGTTAGGTGATCTAATAATAAATGGATATCACTCCAGTCAGGATTGTGCTGCTTTACCAGAAACCGAAAATGTCTAGTAACCCCTACGGGATCATTCCGATAATTCTTTGCCATACTTTTCCAGGTTTCTAAATCAAATGAGGAAAAAGAGACTTTTATCATTACGGGTAGGCCGTCCGGACCCATGGCTTCCCTTAAGGGTGCTTGAATCGCTGCTTGCTCTGTCCTTTTCCGAGTACGGGACGATACAGGGCTGTCAGGTGGGGTTTTGGATTCAGTTTTGGAATCAGCTTCAGTTTCTCTATCTTCTTGAGGAACCCTTACCCCCTCCCAACGGTCTTCTCTTGCTATAACCGGTGGTAAGTAAGTGTCAAGAAAATCGTCTTCTTTAGGATCCCGAATCTTTTCAGGCTTTGTGCATCTCTGCCCTATGCTACAGGCTGAACAACATCTTTTTATATTACCTTTCATTTCTCCTCTTCTTTCTTTCTCTAAGGCTAGTACCATCGGGTCTTGTGGAGGTAATAGCCCGCAGTCCCGTTGGTACTCTGGGTGGTTCCAAAGGGTGAAAAACATATCCGCATATGTGACTTCATCCCACTTTCCTTCCCTTCTGAGGAACAGCATTAATTGTAGTATAGTATTGTAATTAAGAGTCCCGTTAAGGGCCATTTCTCCTGATCATCTAATTTGTAAAGGGGCCACCTTTGATTACAATATTTAATTAAGGTTTTCTTGTCCACGCTGCCACCTGGTGAGCCCCCGATCTCCTTCCAGTGTGCTAAAATACACCCTAGGGTACTACTTTTCAGTATCTCACTTCCTTGATTTTTGCCCTTTTTATGTTCCCTTACCCCCTTAGTTCAGAGGCGATCCTGATCTCGGTGTGTCACTTAGGTGTTACCCCCCCTGCTGCCGCTGTCGCTACCTTTATGTCCAGGGGTAGGCTATGTCTCCACAGATTATTTGTTGCAACTCTCCCGCCCGCTCGATCTTTTCCCACTCAGTCCAGCTACCACACTGTGGACACCAAAAATCGTCCTCCCGATCTACCCAAACCTCTGTATTACAAGCAAAGCACTTTAAGACAAAAATAGGATCACAAAAGTTATCCGAATGTCCAAGACACTGCCACTCAATATTCTCATTATTAGATTCACACAATGCTTCTGTACAGTCGTTCCTCTGTACGCTTCGTTCGTCTCCGGCCGCTCTCCTCGCGGAGAACACGGAACAGCGGATCGGAACTTCACACTCGCTCCGCAGCAGTGCCGCGTCTCAATCACTCAGTTCACTCATACAACAATTACAGACAATAACACGGTAGGGATACCTTATGACAAATACACTAAATAATCAACAATATTACAATTCCACACACTAACCCAAAAACCCACGGATCCCACACCATTAGCCCAAGCTTGAGCATACCCCGGGGCGAGTACACCGACTCTTTACCACGCGTAGGACGTCTCCTCACGACTTACAGGTCCCCCCCATGAAACCCTAAAACATACCTGGTCCGCAGGAGATGGTCCTTGTCTGTCCCCGCGGTGATCTGGATGAGTTGGGGAGTCCTTCCGAGAAATCTCGGGGGCGCCCAGAGGAGTCCCGTCCTCAGCAGGTCCCGCAGCCGGACAGAGGGGGTCCCATCTGGGGTGCCAAACTGATGCTCAAAAACAAACATCACAACTCGCAAAGAGTTATAAAGCAGGTATGTTTAGTGCAGCGCTGGGTGCAAGGGGGATTTCTCCGCCAAACTTGTACACCGGTTTGTGAAGCAAGCGTCCATTTATGGTGAAAAGCATACATATTCATTATGGTGGGCAGGTTGTTATAATTAAAGGCGTTACTTTTCTAATTATTTCCAAGAACCCATTATCAAAAATCTCCTCCCCTGTCCTGACCAGATGGACACCTTTCCCAGACAGTTAAGTTCCTTCTCAGCACCTCCTTAGCATGCAGCTGCTCCCGCTATCTTATACACAAAGCCACTTCTTTATCTTGGAATTCTGGGGCCCCGAGCTTCTGTTCTTTCCCAGACTGTAATACATCCGCACTAACAAACTGTAACCGTTCGTTTTCTGAATCAAAGGAGAGGCGATATCGGGAGAGCGCTCGGCGGCACTCGGAGGCGCGCTGTGGTACAGCTGAGAGATCCCGAGACCACCCAGAGGCACTCGCATGCGAAGGGTGGAGTGCGACGAGCTCTGCAGAGCGCCCGGCGGCACCCCGAGGAGCGGGATGAGCGTGCGTCGGGTCGACCGGACGCACAGCGACACCCGGAAGCTCACGGTGGTAGTGCGGCGAGCTCGGGAGAGCCCCGCAGCACCCCGAAGAGCGGGGTGAAGGATCGGCGTGGTCGGGAGGAGGCGGAGTGACAGACGGAGGCGCAGGGTGGTAGCGCGGCGAGCTTGGACAGTGCCCGGCGGCACCCCGAAGAGCGCGCTGAGGGCACGGGCGAGTCAGACGAGGACTCGTCGGCACCCCGAAGGGCGGGGGGAGCGGCTCGGGCAGGTGGGACGTGCGCCTGTCACCATCCCGAGGGGTGGGTTAAGGCTCGGCGGGATCGAATTGGCGCCCGACGGCACCCGGAGGGGTGGGATGAGGGTGCGTCGGGGTTGGGAGGATGCGCAGCGACACCCGGAGGCGCAGAGCGGTAGCGCAGCAAGCTCGGCAGAGCGCCCGGAGGCACCCTGCCGAGCGGGGTGTATATACGGCGCGGGCGGAAGGCGCACCGCGACACCCGGAGGAGCACGGTAGCAGCGCGGCGAGCTCGGGAGAGCCCCGCATCACCCTGAAGAGCGGGGTGATGAATCAGCGTGGTCGGGAGGACGCGCAGCAACACGCAGAGGCGCACGCTGGTACAACGGCGAGCTCGGACAAGGGTTCCAGAGCTCAAGACTCTGTAGGGTTCCAGAGGGGCTCGTAGGGTTCCGTCGAAATCTGAAGGGTTCCCTAGGGGCCCGTAGAGTCCCGTAGATTGCCGTAGGGGCCTGTAGGGTTGTGTAAGTGCCCGCAGGGGTTGGTAGGAGCTTGTAGGGTGCCATATGTTTCCGGAGGGTTGTGTAGGGTTCCGTAGGGGCCTGTGGTGTTCCCTAGGGGCCTGTAGAGTCTCGTACAGTTCCGTAGGGTCCTGTAGGTTTCCATAAGCGCCCGCAGAGGTCTGAAGGGGCCCGTACTGTTCCGTAAGGATCCATAGGGCTCCGTAGAGCTTCGTAGGTTCCCTAGAGGCCTCTGGAGTACCGCAGGAGCCAGTAGTGTTCCGTAGGGTCCTCTAGGGTTGAGTAAGTGCCCGCAGGAGTCTGTAGGAATCCGTGGGATTCTGTAAGGTTCTGGAGGGTTCTGCAGGGTTCCGTAGGGGCCCGTAGAGTTCCGTAGTGGCTGGTAAAGTTCCCTAGGGCCCTGTACCGTTCCGTAACTGCCTGCAAGGGTCTTTAGGCTTCCGTAGGGGCTGGTAGGGTTCCATAAAGTTCCGCGGGTTCCTGCAGAGTTCTGCAAGTGCCCGCAAGGGCCTGTAGGGGCCCACAGTGTTTCTGCCAGGTTCCGTAGAGTTCCGTAGGGGCCATATTTTTCTGTAGTGGCTGGTAGTATTCTGTAGGGGTCTGTAGGGTTCCGTAGGTGCCTGCAGTGTTCTGTAGGAGCCCATAGGGGTTTAGTGAGGTTCCGTTGTGTTGCTAAGGGTCTTGTAGAGTGCTGTCGGGTCCTGGAGTATTCTGTAGGGTTCCAGAGGGGCTCGTAGGGTTCCATCGAAATCTATAGGGTTCCCTAGGGGCCCATAGAGTCCCGTAGATTTCCGTAGGGGCCTGTAGGGTTGTGTAAGTGCCCGCAGAAGTCTGTAGGAGTCTGTGGGATTCTGTAAGGTTCCGGAGGGTTCTGCAGGGTTCCGTAGGGACCCGTAGAGTTCCGTAGTGGCTGGTAAAGTTCCGTAGGGCCCTGTGGGGTTCTGTATGGACCTGTAGGGTTCCGTAGGGGCCTGCAGGGTTCCATAAGTGCCCGCAGGTGTCTGTAGGGTTCCGTAGGGGTCTGTAGGGTTCCGTAGGCACCTGCAGTGTTCTGTAGGAGCCCATAGGGTTTTAGTGAGGTTCCGTTGTGTTGCTAAGGGTCTTGTAGAGTGCTGTCGGGTCCTGGAGTATTCTGTAGGGTTCCAGAGGGCCTCGTAGGGTTCCGTCGAAATCTGAAGGGTTCCCTAGGGGCCCGTAGAGTCCCGTAGATTGCCGTAGGGACCTGTAGGGTTGTGTAAGTGCTCGCAGGGGTTGGTAGGAGCTTGTAGGGTTCCATAAGTTTCCAGAGGGTTGTGTAGGGTTCCGTAGGGGCCTGTGGTGTTCCCTAGGGGCCTGTAGAGTCTCGTACAGTTCCGTAGGGTCCTGTAGGTTTCCATAAGCGCCCGCAGAGGTCTGAAGGGGCCCGTCCTGTTCCGTAAGGATCCACAGGGCTCCGTAGAGCTTCGTAGGTTCCCTAGAGGCCTCTGGAGTACCGCAGGAGCCAGTAGTGTTCTGTAGGGGCCCGTAGGGTTCCTTCCATAGGAGCTGGCAGTGTTCCGTAGGGGCCTCTAGGGTTGAGTAAGTGCCTGCAGGAGTCTGTGGGATTCTGTAAGGTTCTGAAGGGTTCTGCAGGGTTCCGTAGGGGCCCGTAGAGTTCCGTAGTGGCTGGTAAAGTTCCCTAGGGCCCTGTACCGTTCCGTAACTGCCTGCAAGGGTCTTTAGGCTTCCGTAGGGGCTGGTAGGGTTCCATAAAGTTGCGTGGGTTCCTGCAGAGTTCTGCAAGTGCCCGCAAGGGCCTGTAGGGGCCCACAGTGTTTCTGCCAGGTTCCGTAGAGTTCCGTAGGGGCCATAGGTTTCCGTAGTGGCTGGTAGTATTCCGTCTGTAGGGTTCCGTAGGCACCTGCAGTGTTCTGTAGGAGCCCATAGGGTTTTCGTGAGGTTCCGTTGTGTCGCTAAGGGTCTTGTAGAGTGCTGTCGGGTCCTGGAGTATTCTGTAGGGTTCCAGAGGGGCTCGTAGGGTTCCGTCGAAATCTGTAGGTTTCCCTAGGGGCCCGTAGAGTCCCGTAGATTTCCGTAGGGACCTGTAGTGTTGTGTAAGTGCCCGCAGGGGTTGGTAGGAGCTTGTAGGGTTCCATAAGTTTCCAGAGAGTTGTGTAGGGTTCCGTAGGGGCCTGTGGTGTTCCCTAGCAGCCTGTAGAGTCTCGTACGGTTCCGTAGGGGCCTGTGGTGTTCCCTAGGGCCCTGAAGAGTTTGTAGTTTTCCCGGTGGCACTCGCCGGCGCTGGGTGGTAGCGCGTCGAGCTCGGGAGATCGCCTGGCGGCAACCCGACGCGCAGTGTCAACGAGTGGCGATACCGGGAGAGCGCTCGGCGGCACTCGGAGGCGCACGATGGTAGTGCGGCGAGCTCGGCAGAGTGCCCGGCGGCACCCAGAAAAGCGGGGTGACGGAGCAGCGATATGGGAGAACGCTCAGTGGCACTAGGTGGCGCGTGGTGGTACCGCGGCGAGATACGGAGAGCGCCCGCTGGCACTTGCCGGCGCACGGTGGTAGCGCGGAGAGCTCAGCAGTGTGCCCGGCAGCACCCCGAGGAGCGGGATGAGCGTGCGTCGGGTGGACCGGACGCACAGCGGCACCTGGAGGCGCACGGTGGTAGTGCGGCGAGCTCGGCAGAGCGCCCGGCGGCACCCCGAGCACGGTGGTGAAGGAGCGTCGACCTCGGGAGAGCGCCTGGCTGCAACCCGAAGCGCAGGTTCAACGAGTGGCGATACCGGGAGAGCGCTTGGCGGCACTCGGAGGCGCGCAGTGGTAGTGCGGCGAGCTCGGCAGAGCGCCCGGCGGCACCTAGAAAAGCGGGGTGAAAGAGCGGCGATATCGGGAGAGCGCTCGGCCGCACTCGGAGGCGCGCGGTGGTACCGCTGCGAGCGCGGCTGATCTCCCGGCGGCACCCCGAGCACCGTGGTTAAGGTGACGCGCGGAAACAAACATTACAACTCGCAGAGAGTTATAAAGCAGGTATGTTTATTGCAGCGCTGGGTGCAAGGGGGATTTCTCCGCCAAACTTGTACACCGGTTTGTGAAGCAAGCGTCCATTTATGGTGAAAAGCATACATATTCATTATGGTGGTCAGGTTGTTATAATTAAAGGCGTTACTATTTTAATTATTTCCAAGAACTCATTATCAAAATTCTCCTCCCCTGTCCTGACTAGATGGAAACCTTTCCCAGACAGTTAGGTTCCTCCTCAGCACCTCCTTAGCATGCAGCTGCTCCCGCTCTCTTATACACAAGGCGATTTCTTTATCTTGGAATGCTTTGACTCCGAGCTTTTGTTCTTTCCCAGGCTTTATTACATCAGCACTAACAACCTGTAACCGTTCGTTTTCTGAATCAAGTCCCCCCTTTTTTTAACTTTGTTAATTCTTTTACAATCACCTATAACATATTCTCTCTCCCCATCTGATTTCTAAAATACTTCCCAGATTCCACTCGTTCACGGAGCTGATGCGTCTTCTATTGAATGTATTTGTCTTTGGCCCCCCTGGTACAACACATAAGACATCTAATTAATGCATACACTAAATTCCTAACATAAGTATTGCTATTAGAAGGATAAACAGTCGCTTAAGCCAAGCAAAGTTAGGTAACCACGAGGTTAACTTTTCCAAAGATCAGAAAACCCGAATGTGGTGTCATCTTGCGCAGTCAAATGCAAAATCTGAGTTTTAGCTATGAGATTTTTTAAGCTCTCCCATTCTGGTTTTCATATGAACAACAGCTTTGATTAATCACATTATGAGGCACATAACCCTCCTTCTTTCCAGGTTAATAAGTCTAATGCCATTGTGTTTTGTCCCACCACATTTACTGATGACTTGACTTCTTGTTGAAGTTCTTGTATAGCATCGGTTGTAGATTTCTCAAGCACTTCTGTAGTTGCCGATATGTTCACAATTACCTTTTCCAATTCACTGACGCCCAGGAACGGTATAAACCATCTTACAAAGCTGTGGAACCTTTTTCCCCTCGTCAGTAGAGGGTTTTCCACTCCCTGATTTCTCCTCCAAGGTGTTCTCAGCATTCCTGAGGGGATTTCAGACTGATTAAACACCGTATCCTGGCTAGTTAGGTAGCCTATCGTGCAAGTTTCCTTCCATCCTCCGGGCAGCTGTTTTCTACTATATCCACCTCCACACAACCACCAATACCCTTTAGGTAACTTACAGGGTCCAATAGTTGCCGTCAGATTCGCACCTAAAAATTCCCCACCTGGTACCGTCCATACTCCCAGGAATATCCTTCTCCTTCGGAAATACCACTGCTTTTATATGCAACTAGTTGTGTTTTGTCTCAAAAGTCAATATATGTTACCCTTATCCCTGTTAGATCCCAACTTCCCACATCAACAGTTGTCCTATTAATCCAGTACTTGCTCCATCCCCAAGTTGTTGTCTTATTCACCGACCCACTGTGTCTATGTTCCCCGTGTTCCCATGCACAATTGTTATTGCCAATTAATACCACAAACTCTTCTTTCAACAGTTGTAGATCAAATCTGGGTCCTAAGGGGTAGATATTATCATCGTACTCACAATACCCATTGGACTCATCCCCCCCTTTTGCCAAAAATTTATGCCAGGTTCCGTTGGCATTGTTCCAATTGCTTGCTGCCACCCCACATAGAGGCAATTTCATTTCTCCTTTGGGTAGGGTAGTACATACCCAACAGTCTGACAGATTAGTAACCCTTACCAATGTTTCCAGATTTCGTGAATATGTATTCACATCCCGTGTCCCTCCCCCTGAAACACAAAGTCCTGGCATGTTGATGACTATTAATGTCATTAATGTCCATCTTTTCGTTGGAGGCGAAGTTTCAGGGGTCCGGCCTGTGTTGAAGTCCATTGGGGTTCTGGAGCCCTCTTGACGCGAGTCCAATGGATCCAAGTAGCTTGTTCCTTGATCTTTATGGCCGTGTGAGTGGTCAGCAGTACCTGGAAGGGACCTTCCCCCTTTGGCTTCAGTGGTGAATCTGTAAAAGACTTAACATATACATAGTCCCCAGGTTCGATCTCGTGTACTGGTCCATCCAGCCCACGAGCTCTTATTTCCAGAACCAGTTTTTCTACCTCTCGGAGCTGTTTCTGTAAATTTATCAGGTAATCTGTTAGTATTTCATTCCCCAGCTCTGTGGATATTCCGTTTTGTACACTATATGGTCTCCCATAGAGTATTTCAAAGGGGCTCAAACCTTCTTTGGTTCTGGGTTTTGTTCTTATCCTGAGAAGGGCTAATGGTAGTGATTGAGGCCAGGCCAAGTTAGCTTCCTGGCCTAGTTTCACAATTTGCGTTTTGATCAAGTGATTCATCTTTTCTACTTGACCACTCGATCGTGGGTTGTATGGGGTGTGAAGTTGCCAGTCTATACCCAATAATCTGCTTACTTTCGAAACAACCCTTGCAGTGAAATGAGATCCTCGGTCCGAGGAAATTACTGCGGGAACCCCGAACCTTGGTATAATTTCATGCAACAATGCTTTGACCACTTCTCTTGTTTTGTTGGTTTACAGGGAAATGCCTCTGGCCATCCTGAAAAGGTATCAGTTAACACCAATAGGTATCGAAACCCCCCTTTTCTTGGAAGTTCTGAAAAATCAATTTGCCATTGTTGTCCCGGATAGTTTCCCTTCCCTATCTGGCCAAATTGGACTCTGGGGCCTGTCTTAGGGTTGTTCTGTAAACATACCTCACACTTCTGAGTGACTTGTTTGACAGTGGCATATAGATTACGAGCACATATTATCCTACTCAGGTATCTGTAAAGTGCCTCTGTTCCCCAATGGGATTTTCTATGTTCTGCCATGACCACTGCCCTTAATAACGAAAAAGGCACTATTATTTTTCCCTGTGGAGTTTTGGCCCATTTCCCTTCAATTTTCCCATTTAAGTCTTTGATCAATTTGTGATCATCCCTAGAATATTTAGGTTCGTCGTCAATTTGTATCTTACCATCTGGGACCAAGGATTGTGTTTCTGCATTACCCATTTCCGCTGCCCTTTTGGCTTCTCGGTCCGCCAGTGCGTTACCCAGTTCCACAGCGGTGTTCCCTTTTTGGTGAGCTTTGCAGTGCATGATAGCCACTTTGGCAGGCAGTAATACTGCATCTAAGAGTTTGAGAATTTCCTCAGCATGTTTGATGTGCTTCCCTTGTGTAGATAAGAGTCCTCTTCCTCTCCAGACCGCCCCGTGAGCATGCACTGCCCCGAAAGCATATTTAGACTCTGTAAATAAAAACTTACCCGTTTTCCTTTGGCCAATTCCAGGGCTCGGGTTAGTGCTATTTTCTCAGCCTTTTGGGGTGATGTATTTGGGGCCAGGGCTTTGGACTCTCTTACCTTCTCTGTAGTAGCCAGCTTTGCGTATCCCCTGTTGAATGAAGCTGCTCCCGTCGGTGAACCAGGAATCCTCTACATCCTCTAATGGTTCTTCTTTCAGGTCTGGTCGGCTGGAGTACACTGCCTCGATTGTTTCCAAGCAGTCGTGGGTCACTGATTCTCCTTCGGTTCCGCTGAGGAAAGAGGCTGGGTTGACAATATTAGTTACCGTTATAGCTATATCATCTTGCTCTATCAGGATAGCCTGGTACTTAAGAAACCTCTGAGGTGAAAGCCAATGCCCCCCTTTTACTTCCAGTACTGATGAGACTGTATGTGATACCATAACTGTGATTTTCTGGCCTAGGGTGAACTTACGGGCCTTTTGGATGTTTATTACCACTGCTGCCACCGCTCGGAGACAGCTAGGCCACCCTTTACTTCCTCCGTCGAGCTGTTTGGAGAAGTATGCCACCGCCCTCCGATAGGGTCCCAAAGTCTGGGCTAGGACTCCTAAGGCCATTCCTTGCTTTTCATAGGAAAACAACCAGAAAGGTTTAGTAGTGTCAGGTAATCCCAGGGCAGGTGCTTCCATTAACCTCTTTTTTAATTGATGGAGGGCTTTGTCTGCCTCCCTATTCCATATAATATTCTTTGAGTCAGATTTTAATAACTCCTATAAAGGCTTTACCAAAAGTCCGTAGTTATATATCCAGAGACGACACCATCCTCTCATGTTCGAAGTTCCTTAGGCGTCTGTAGTCTAGGTGTCTGGCAGATGGCCTCCTTCCCCAGTGTCCGTTGTCCTGCGGTTATTTCATATCCCAGATAGTTCACTTGCTGCTGGGCTACCTGTGCTTTCTGTGAAGAAACTTTATAGCCATTAAGTCCAAGAAAATTTAACAGGCTCACAGTCCATTTTATGCATGTTTCTCTGGTGTCAGGGGCGAGTAATATATCGTCCACATACTGCAATACCACTCCTGACCCAAGCGGGCGTTTCCACTGTTCCAAGTCTTTAGCTAGCTGATTTCCAAAAAGCGTCGGGCTATTTTTGAAGCCCTGCGGTAGCACAGTCCATGTAAGCTGTGTTTTCCTTCCAGATTCTGGGTTTTCCCATTCGAATGCAAATAAAAGCTGGCTCTCTGGGCTCAAAGGCATGCAGAAAAATGCATCCTTTAGGTTCAAGACGGTAAACCATGCCGATTCAGGTACCACTTTAGTTAGACAAGTGTATGGATTTGCCACTACCGGATGCAAAGCCTCAACAATTCTGTTGATAGCTCTGAGGTCCTGCACTATGCGATAGCTACCATCCGGCTTCTTAACAGGTAATACTGGAGTGTTATACTCTGATTCACATTCTTTCAGCAGCCCATACTCAATAAACCGATCTATAGTTGGTAGGATCCCCTCCCTGTCCTCTATTCTAAGGGGCTACTGTTTAACTCTCACCGGTCGTGCTCCTTGTTGAGGCTTTATCACTATTGGGGAAGCATTTTTTGCTCTCCCCGGCACTCCCGAGGCCCAGACCCCCGGATAAATTTGGGCTTTAATCTCCTCAGGCACTCCTGTAGAAATGGGAGTTCCTATGAGGGCCAAACTTAGTATTTCAATTAGTTGATCTTCTCTTATCCGAAGTTCCATTTTCCCTTTTTTGAATTTAATTTCTGCTCCCAATTGCTCTAATAAATCTCGCCCTAACAGGGGTCTCGGCGAATTTGGCAGATATAAAAAGTTGTGTATCCCCAATTGTTTTCCCAATTTGAACTTAAGAGGTTTGAGAAAATATGCCTTTTCGCTCCGGCCAGTGGCTCCTGTTACTGTTATAAAATCAGTATCGATAGGGGTCAGAGCTTGATTTAAAACCGAATACGTTGCTCCTGTATCCACCAAAAATTCTATTCTTGTTGCTTTTTCCCTAGCCTTAGGGTAACCAGTGGATCCGCTAGGGTAGATTCCCCGGTCCCCGTCAATCTTCTTTATAATGGGCCTGAATTTTTACTTTTCGTCTTTTTGGGGACCCATTCTTCCAGTGCCCTCTCTGCTTACACCACGCACATTGATCTCTTTCTAATGGTTTCCTAAAATTCCCTGCTTTCGTTTCCCCCCCCATGTACTGCTACCACCAGTGCCCGTCTGTCCCTTATCCTCCTCCTCCCGGTTGTTAAACACTCTCCATGCCTCATCTAACAGAGTCTCTAGATTTCTGCTGTCTGTTGGTCTCAGTTTTTGCAGCTTCCTCCGGATATCGTTGGCAGACTGCCCTAAAAAGAGAGACACTAACTGCTGGATTCCTATCGCTGATCCAGGGTCCGAGGGGGTGTAGCGTCTCATTGCATCTCGTAATTTATCTAGAAACTCCGAGGGCCTCTCCTTCGGTCCTCGTCTTACAGCATACAGCATTGACCAGTTAATGGCTTTCGGGATAGCCCTCTCCATCCCTGTTATAATCCAATCTCTGTAAGTTTCTAGCGCCTCTGAATGAGTGGTCCTGTTTGGGTTCCAGTGAGGGTTCTGCAAAGGGAAGTGTTCTTTAATATACCTTCCTGAATCTTTCAGTTGGTCCGTGGCTATATTGTGAGCAGTTTTTAAAACCAGTTGTTTCTCAGTTTCTGTTAGGTGATCTAATAATAAATGGATATCACTCCAGTCAGGATTGTGCTGCTTTACCAGAAACCGAAAATGTCTAGTAACCCCTACGGGATCATTCCGATAATTCTTTGCCATACTTTTCCAGGTTTCTAAATCAAATGAGGAAAAAGAGACTTTTATCATTACGGGTAGGCCGTCCGGACCCATGGCTTCCCTTAAGGGTGCTTGAATCGCTGCTTGCTCTGTCCTTTTCCGAGTACGGGACGATACAGGGCTGTCAGGTGGGGTTTTGGATTCAGTTTTGGAATCAGCTTCAGTTTCTCTATCTTCTTGAGGAACCCTTACCCCCTCCCAACGGTCTTCTCTTGCTATAACCGGTGGTAAGTAAGTGTCAAGAAAATCGTCTTCTTTAGGATCCCGAATCTTTTCAGGCTTTGTGCATCTCTGCCCTATGCTACAGGCTGAACAACATCTTTTTATATTACCTTTCATTTCTCCTCTTCTTTCTTTCTCTAAGGCTAGTACCATCGGGTCTTGTGGAGGTAATAGCCCGCAGTCCCGTTGGTACTCTGGGTGGTTCCAAAGGGTGAAAAACATATCCGCATATGTGACTTCATCCCACTTTCCTTCCCTTCTGAGGAACAGCATTAATTGTAGTATAGTATTGTAATTAAGAGTCCCGTTAAGGGCCATTTCTCCTGATCATCTAATTTGTAAAGGGGCCACCTTTGATTACAATATTTAATTAAGGTTTTCTTGTCCACGCTGCCACCTGGTGAGCCCCCGATCTCCTTCCAGTGTGCTAAAATACACCCTAGGGTACTACTTTTCAGTATCTCACTTCCTTGATTTTTGCCCTTTTTATGTTCCCTTACCCCCTTAGTTCAGAGGCGATCCTGATCTCGGTGTGTCACTTAGGTGTTACCCCCCCTGCTGCCGCTGTCGCTACCTTTATGTCCAGGGGTAGGCTATGTCTCCACAGATTATTTGTTGCAACTCTCCCGCCCGCTCGATCTTTTCCCTCTCAGTCCAGCTACCACACTGTGGACACCAAAAATCGTCCTCCCGATCTACCCAAACCTCTGTATTACAAGCAAAGCACTTTAAGACAAAAATAGGATCACAAAAGTTATCCGAATGTCCAAGACACTGCCACTCAATATTCTCATTATTAGATTCACACAATGCTTCTGTACAGTCGTTCCTCTGTACGCTTCGTTCGTCTCCGGCCGCTCTCCTCGCGGAGAACACGGAACAGCGGATCGGAACTTCACACTCGCTCCGCAGCAGTGCCGCGTCTCAATCACTCAGTTCACTCATACAACAATTACAGACAATAACACGGTAGGGATACCTTATGACAAATACACTAAATAATCAACAATATTACAATTCCACACACTAACCCAAAAACCCACGGATCCCACACCATTAGCCCAAGCTTGAGCATACCCCGGGGCGAGTACACCGACTCTTTACCACGCGTAGGACGTCTCCTCACGACTTACAGGTCCCCCCCATGAAACCCTAAAACATACCTGGTCCGCAGGAGATGGTCCTTGTCTGTCCCCGCGGTGATCTGGATGAGTTGGGGAGTCCTTCCGAGAAATCTCGGGGGCGCCCAGAGGAGTCCCGTCCTCAGCAGGTCCCGCAGCCGGACAGAGGGGGTCCCATCTGGGGTGCCAAACTGATGCTCAAAAACAAACATCACAACTCGCAAAGAGTTATAAAGCAGGTATGTTTAGTGCAGCGCTGGGTGCAAGGGGGATTTCTCCGCCAAACTTGTACACCGGTTTGTGAAGCAAGCGTCCATTTATGGTGAAAAGCATACATATTCATTATGGTGGGCAGGTTGTTATAATTAAAGGCGTTACTTTTCTAATTATTTCCAAGAACCCATTATCAAAAATCTCCTCCCCTGTCCTGACCAGATGGACACCTTTCCCAGACAGTTAAGTTCCTTCTCAGCACCTCCTTAGCATGCAGCTGCTCCCGCTATCTTATACACAAAGCCACTTCTTTATCTTGGAATTCTGGGGCCCCGAGCTTCTGTTCTTTCCCAGACTGTAATACATCCGCACTAACAAACTGTAACCGTTCGTTTTCTGAATCAAAGGAGAGGCGATATCGGGAGAGCGCTCGGCGGCACTCGGAGGCGCGCTGTGGTACAGCTGAGAGATCCCGAGACCACCCAGAGGCACTCGCATGCGAAGGGTGGAGTGCGACGAGCTCTGCAGAGCGCCCGGCGGCACCCCGAGGAGCGGGATGAGCGTGCGTCGGGTCGACCGGACGCACAGCGACACCCGGAAGCTCACGGTGGTAGTGCGGCGAGCTCGGGAGAGCCCCGCAGCACCCCGAAGAGCGGGGTGAAGGATCGGCGTGGTCGGGAGGAGGCGGAGTGACAGACGGAGGCGCAGGGTGGTAGCGCGGCGAGCTTGGACAGTGCCCGGCGGCACCCCGAAGAGCGCGCTGAGGGCACGGGCGAGTCAGACGAGGACTCGTCGGCACCCCGAAGGGCGGGGGGAGCGGCTCGGGCAGGTGGGACGTGCGCCTGTCACCATCCCGAGGGGTGGGTTAAGGCTCGGCGGGATCGAATTGGCGCCCGACGGCACCCGGAGGGGTGGGATGAGGGTGCGTCGGGGTTGGGAGGATGCGCAGCGACACCCGGAGGCGCAGAGCGGTAGCGCAGCAAGCTCGGCAGAGCGCCCGGAGGCACCCTGCCGAGCGGGGTGTATATACGGCGCGGGCGGAAGGCGCACCGCGACACCCGGAGGAGCACGGTAGCAGCGCGGCGAGCTCGGGAGAGCCCCGCATCACCCTGAAGAGCGGGGTGATGAATCAGCGTGGTCGGGAGGACGCGCAGCAACACGCAGAGGCGCACGCTGGTACAACGGCGAGCTCGGACAAGGGTTCCAGAGCTCAAGACTCTGTAGGGTTCCAGAGGGGCTCGTAGGGTTCCGTCGAAATCTGAAGGGTTCCCTAGGGGCCCGTAGAGTCCCGTAGATTGCCGTAGGGGCCTGTAGGGTTGTGTAAGTGCCCGCAGGGGTTGGTAGGAGCTTGTAGGGTGCCATATGTTTCCGGAGGGTTGTGTAGGGTTCCGTAGGGGCCTGTGGTGTTCCCTAGGGGCCTGTAGAGTCTCGTACAGTTCCGTAGGGTCCTGTAGGTTTCCATAAGCGCCCGCAGAGGTCTGAAGGGGCCCGTACTGTTCCGTAAGGATCCATAGGGCTCCGTAGAGCTTCGTAGGTTCCCTAGAGGCCTCTGGAGTACCGCAGGAGCCAGTAGTGTTCCGTAGGGTCCTCTAGGGTTGAGTAAGTGCCCGCAGGAGTCTGTAGGAATCCGTGGGATTCTGTAAGGTTCTGGAGGGTTCTGCAGGGTTCCGTAGGGGCCCGTAGAGTTCCGTAGTGGCTGGTAAAGTTCCCTAGGGCCCTGTACCGTTCCGTAACTGCCTGCAAGGGTCTTTAGGCTTCCGTAGGGGCTGGTAGGGTTCCATAAAGTTCCGCGGGTTCCTGCAGAGTTCTGCAAGTGCCCGCAAGGGCCTGTAGGGGCCCACAGTGTTTCTGCCAGGTTCCGTAGAGTTCCGTAGGGGCCATATTTTTCTGTAGTGGCTGGTAGTATTCTGTAGGGGTCTGTAGGGTTCCGTAGGCGCCTGCAGTGTTCTGTAGGAGCCCATAGGGGTTTAGTGAGGTTCCGTTGTGTTGCTAAGGGTCTTGTAGAGTGCTGTCGGGTCCTGGAGTATTCTGTAGGGTTCCAGAGGGGCTCGTAGGGTTCCATCGAAATCTATAGGGTTCCCTAGGGGCCCATAGAGTCCCGTAGATTTCCGTAGGGGCCTGTAGGGTTGTGTAAGTGCCCGCAGAAGTCTGTAGGAGTCTGTGGGATTCTGTAAGGTTCCGGAGGGTTCTGCAGGGTTCCGTAGGGACCCGTAGAGTTCCGTAGTGGCTGGTAAAGTTCCGTAGGGCCCTGTGGGGTTCTGTATGGACCTGTAGGGTTCCGTAGGGGCCTGCAGGGTTCCGTAAGTGCCCGCAGGTGTCTGTAGGGTTCCGTAGGGGTCTGTAGGGTTCCGTAGGCACCTGCAGTGTTCTGTAGGAGCCCATAGGGTTTTAGTGAGGTTCCGTTGTGTTGCTAAGGGTCTTGTAGAGTGCTGTCGGGTCCTGGAGTATTCTGTAGGGTTCCAGAGGGCCTCGTAGGGTTCCGTCGAAATCTGAAGGGTTCCCTAGGGGCCCGTAGAGTCCCGTAGATTGCCGTAGGGACCTGTAGGGTTGTGTAAGTGCTCGCAGGGGTTGGTAGGAGCTTGTAGGGTTCCATAAGTTTCCAGAGGGTTGTGTAGGGTTCCGTAGGGGCCTGTGGTGTTCCCTAGGGGCCTGTAGAGTCTCGTACGGTTCCGTAGGGGCCTGTGGTGTTCCCTAGGGGCCTGTAGAGTCTCGTACAGTTCCGTAGGGTCCTGTAGGTTTCCATAAGCGCCCGCAGCGGTCTGAAGGGGCCCGTACTGTTCCGTAAGGATCCATAGGGTTCCGTAGAGCTTCGTAGGTTCCCTAGAGGCCTCTGGAGTACCGCAGGAGCCAGTAGTGTTCTGTAGGGGCCCGTAGGGTTCCTTCCATAGGAGCTGGCAGTGTTCCGTAGGGTCCTCTAGGGTTGAGTAAGTGCCCGCAGGAGTCTGTAGGAATCCGTGGGATTCTGTAAGGTTCTGGAGGGTTCTGCAGGGTTCCGTAGGGGCCCGTAGAGTTCCGTAGTGGCTGGTAAAGTTCCCTAGGGCCCTGTACCGTTCCGTAACTGCCTGCAAGGGTCTTTAGGCTTCCGTAGGGGCTGGTAGGGTTCCATAAAGTTCCGCGGGTTCCTGCAGAGTTCTGCAAGTGCCCGCAAGGGCCTGTAGGGGCCCACAGTGTTTCTGCCAGGTTCCGTAGAGTTCCGTAGGGGCCATATTTTTCTGTAGTGGCTGGTAGTATTCTGTAGGGGTCTGTAGGGTTCCGTAGGCGCCTGCAGTGTTCTGTAGGAGCCCATAGGGTTTTAGTGAAGTTCCGTTGTGTTGCTAAGGGTCTTGTAGAGTGCTGTTGGGTCCTGGAGTATTCTGTAGGGTTCCAGAGGGGCTCGTAGGGTTCCATCGAAATCTATAGGGTTCCCTAGGGGCCCATAGAGTCCCGTAGATTTCCGTAGGGACCTGTAGGGTTGTGTAAGTGCCCGCAGAAGTCTGTAGGAGTCTGTGGGATTCTGTAAGGTTCCGGAGGGTTCTGCAGGGTTCCGTAGGGACCCGTAGAGTTCCGTAGTGGCTGGTAAAGTTCCGTAGGGCCCTGTGGGGTTCTGTATGGACCTGTAGGGTTCCGTAGGGGCCTGCAGGGTTCCGTAAGTGCCCGCAGGTGTCTGTAGGGTTCCGTAGGGGTCTGTAGGGTTCCGTAGGCACCTGCAGTGTTCTGTAGGAGCCCATAGGGGTTTAGTGAGGTTCCGTTGTGTTGCTAAGGGTCTTGTAGAGTGCTGTCGGGTCCTGGAGTATTCTGTAGGGTTCCAGAGGGGCTCGTAGGGTTCCATCGAAATCTATAGGGTTCCCTAGGGGCCCATAGAGTCCCGTAGATTTCCGTAGGGACCTGTAGGGTTGTGTAAGTGCCCGCAGAAGTCTGTGGGATTCTGTAAGGTTCCGGAGGGTTCTGCAGGGTTCCGTAGGGACCCGTAGAGTTCCGTAGTGGCTGGTAAAGTTCCGTAGGGCCCTGTGGGGTTCTGTATGGATCTGTAGGGTTCCGTAGGGGCCTGCAGGGTTCCGTAAGTGCCCGCAGGTGTCTGTAGGGTTCCGTAGGGGTCTGTAGGGTTCCGTAGGCACCGCAGTGTTCTGTAGGAGCCCATAGGGTTTTAGTGAGGTTCCGTTGTGTTGCTAAGGGTCTTGTAGAGTGCTGTCGGGTCCTGGAGTATTCTGTAGGGTTCCAGAGGGCCTCGTAGGGTTCCGTCGAAATCTGAAGGGTTCCCTAGGGGCCCATAGAGTCCCGTAGATTGCCGTAGGGACCTGTAGGGTTGTGTAAGTGCTCGCAGGGGTTGGTAGGAGCTTGTAGGGTTCCATAAGTTTCCAGAGGGTTGTGTAGGGTTCCATAGGGGCCTGTGGTCTTCCCTAAGGGCCTGTAGAGTCTCGTACGATTCCGTTGGGGCCTGTGGTGTTCCCTAGGGGCCTGTAGAGTCTCGTACAGTTCCGTAGGGTCCTGTAGGTTTCCATAAGCGCCCGCAGAGGTCTGAAGGGGCCCGTACTGTTCCGTAAGGATCCATAGGGTTCCGTAGAGCTTCGTAGGTTCCCTAGAGGCCTCTGGAGTACCGCAGGAGCCAGTAGTGTTCTGTAGGGTCCTCTAGGGTTGAGTAAGTGCCCGCAGGAGTCTGTAGGAATCCGTGGGATTCTGTAAGGTTCTGGAGGGTTCTGCAGGGTTCCCAATGGCCCGTAGAGTTCCATAGTGGCTGGTAAAGTTCCCTAGGGCCCTGTACCGTTCCGTAACTGCCTGCAAGGGTCTTTAGGCTTCCGTAGGGGCTGGTAGGGTTCCATAAAGTTCCGCGGGTTCCTGCAGAGTTCTGCAAGTGCCCGCAAGGGCCTGTAGGGGCCCACAGTGTTTCTGCCAGGTTCCGTAGAGTTCCGTAGGGGCCATATTTTTCTGTAGTGGCTGGTAGTATTCTGTAGGGGTCTGTAGGGTTCCGTAGGCGCCTGCAGTGTTCTGTAGGAGCCCATAGGGTTTTAGTGAAGTTCCGTTGTGTTGCTAAGGGTCTTGTAGAGTGCTGTTGGGTCCTGGAGTATTCTGTAGGGTTCCAGAGGGGCTCGTAGGGTTCCATCGAAATCTATAGGGTTCCCTAGGGGCCCATAGAGTCCCGTAGATTTCCGTAGGGACCTGTAGGGTTGTGTAAGTGCCCGCAGAAGTCTGTAGGAGTCTGTGGGATTCTGTAAGGTTCCGGAGGGTTCTGCAGGGTTCCGTAGGGACCCGTAGAGTTCCGTAGTGGCTGGTAAAGTTCCGTAGGGCCCTGTGGGGTTCTGTATGGACCTGTAGGGTTCCGTAGGGGCCTGCAGGGTTCCGTAAGTGCCCGCAGGTGTCTGTAGGGTTCCGTAGGGGTCTGTAGTGTTCCGTAGGCACCTGCAGTGTTCTGTAGGAGCCCATAGGGTTTTAGTGAGGTTCCGTTGTGTTGCTAAGGGTCTTGTAGAGTGCTGTCGGGTCCTGGAGTATTCTGTAGGGTTCCAGAGGGCCTCGTAGGGTTCCGTCGAAATCTGAAGGGTTCCCTAGGGGCCCGTAGAGTCCCGTAGATTGCCGTAGGGACCTGTAGGGTTGTGTAAGTGCCCGCAGGGGTTGGTAGGAGCTTGTAGGGTTCCATAAGTTTCCAGAGGGTTGTGTAGGGTTCCGTAGGGGCCTGTGGTGTTCCCTAGGGGCCTGTAGAGTCTCGTACGGTTCCGTAGGGGCCTGTGGTGTTCCCTAGGGGCCTGTAGAGTCTCGTACAGTTCCGTAGGGTCCTGTAGGTTTCCATAAGCGCCCGCAGCGGTCTGAAGGGGCCCGTACTGTTCCGTAAGGATCCATAGGGCTCCGTAGAGCTTCGTAGGTTCCCTAGAGGCCTCTGGAGTACCGCAGGAGCCAGTAGTGTTCTGTAGGGGCCCGTAGGGTTCCTTCCATAGGAGCTGGCAGTGTTCCGTAGGGTCCTCTAGGGTTGAGTAAGTGCCCGCAGGAGTCTGTAGGAATCCGTGGGATTCTGTAAGGTTCTGGAGGGTTCTGCAGGGTTCCGTAGGGGCCCGTAGAGTTCCGTAGTGGCTGGTAAAGTTCCCTAGGGCCCTGTACCGTTCCGTAACTGCCTGCAAGGGTCTTTAGGCTTCCGTAGGGGCTGGTAGGGTTCCATAAAGTTCCGCGGGTTCCTGCAGAGTTCTGCAAGTGCCCGCAAGGGCCTGTAGGGGCCCACAGTGTTTCTGCCAGGTTCCGTAGAGTTCCGTAGGGGCCATATTTTTCTGTAGTGGCTGGTAGTATTCTGTAGGGGTCTGTAGGGTTCCGTAGGCGCCTGCAGTGTTCTGTAGGAGCCCATAGGGTTTTAGTGAAGTTCCGTTGTGTTGCTAAGGGTCTTGTAGAGTGCTGTTGGGTCCTGGAGTATTCTGTAGGGTTCCAGAGGGGCTCGTAGGGTTCCATCGAAATCTATAGGGTTCCCTAGGGGCCCATAGAGTCCCGTAGATTTCCGTAGGGACCTGTAGGGTTGTGTAAGTGCTCGCAGGGGTTGGTAGGAGCTTGTAGGGTTCCATAAGTTTCCAGAGGGTTGTGTAGGGTTCCATAGGGGCCTGTGGTCTTCCCTAAGGGCCTGTAGAGTCTCGTACGATTCCGTTGGGGCCTGTGGTGTTCCCTAGAGGCCTGTAGAGTCTCGTACAGTTCCGTAGGGTCCTGTAGGTTTCCATAAGCGCCCGCAGAGGTCTGAAGGGGCCCGTACTGTTCCGTAAGGATCCATAGGGTTCCGTAGAGCTTCGTAGGTTCCCTAGAGGCCTCTGGAGTACCGCAGGAGCCAGTAGTGTTCTGTAGGGTCCTCTAGGGTTGAGTAAGTGCCCGCAGGAGTCTGTAGGAATCCGTGGGATTCTGTAAGGTTCTGGAGGGTTCTGCAGGGTTCCCAATGGCCCGTAGAGTTCCATAGTGGCTGGTAAAGTTCCCTAGGGCCCTGTACCGTTCCGTAACTGCCTGCAAGGGTCTTTAGGCTTCCGTAGGGGCTGGTAGGGTTCCATAAAGTTCCGCGGGTTCCTGCAGAGTTCTGCAAGTGCCCGCAAGGGCCTGTAGGGGCCCACAGTGTTTCTGCCAGGTTCCGTAGAGTTCCGTAGGGGCCATATTTTTCTGTAGTGGCTGGTAGTATTCTGTAGGGGTCTGTAGGGTTCCGTAGGCGCCTGCAGTGTTCTGTAGGAGCCCATAGGGTTTTAGTGAAGTTCCGTTGTGTTGCTAAGGGTCTTGTAGAGTGCTGTTGGGTCCTGGAGTATTCTGTAGGGTTCCAGAGGGGCTCGTAGGGTTCCATCGAAATCTATAGGGTTCCCTAGGGGCCCATAGAGTCCCGTAGATTTCCGTAGGGACCTGTAGGGTTGTGTAAGTGCCCGCAGAAGTCTGTAGGAGTCTGTGGGATTCTGTAAGGTTCCGGAGGGTTCTGCAGGGTTCCGTAGGGACCCGTAGAGTTCCGTAGTGGCTGGTAAAGTTCCGTAGGGCCCTGTGGGGTTCTGTATGGACCTGTAGGGTTCCGTAGGGGCCTGCAGGGTTCCGTAAGTGCCCGCAGGTGTCTGTAGGGTTCCGTAGGGGTCTGTAGTGTTCCGTAGGCACCTGCAGTGTTCTGTAGGAGCCCATAGGGTTTTAGTGAGGTTCCGTTGTGTTGCTAAGGGTCTTGTAGAGTGCTGTCGGGTCCTGGAGTATTCTGTAGGGTTCCAGAGGGCCTCGTAGGGTTCCGTCGAAATCTGAAGGGTTCCCTAGGGGCCCGTAGAGTCCCGTAGATTGCCGTAGGGACCTGTAGGGTTGTGTAAGTGCCCGCAGGGGTTGGTAGGAGCTTGTAGGGTTCCATAAGTTTCCAGAGGGTTGTGTAGGGTTCCGTAGGGGCCTGTGGTGTTCCCTAGGGGCCTGTAGAGTCTCGTACGGTTCCGTAGGGGCCTGTGGTGTTCCCTAGGGGCCTGTAGAGTCTCGTACAGTTCCGTAGGGTCCTGTAGGTTTCCATAAGCGCCCGCAGCGGTCTGAAGGGGCCCGTACTGTTCCGTAAGGATCCATAGGGCTCCGTAGAGCTTCGTAGGTTCCCTAGAGGCCTCTGGAGTACCGCAGGAGCCAGTAGTGTTCTGTAGGGGCCCGTAGGGTTCCTTCCATAGGAGCTGGCAGTGTTCCGTAGGGTCCTCTAGGGTTGAGTAAGTGCCCGCAGGAGTCTGTAGGAATCCGTGGGATTCTGTAAGGTTCTGGAGGGTTCTGCAGGGTTCCGTAGGGGCCCGTAGAGTTCCGTAGTGGCTGGTAAAGTTCCCTAGGGCCCTGTACCGTTCCGTAACTGCCTGCAAGGGTCTTTAGGCTTCCGTAGGGGCTGGTAGGGTTCCATAAAGTTCCGCGGGTTCCTGCAGAGTTCTGCAAGTGCCCGCAAGGGCCTGTAGGGGCCCACAGTGTTTCTGCCAGGTTCCGTAGAGTTCCGTAGGGGCCATATTTTTCTGTAGTGGCTGGTAGTATTCTGTAGGGGTCTGTAGGGTTCCGTAGGCGCCTGCAGTGTTCTGTAGGAGCCCATAGGGTTTTAGTGAAGTTCCGTTGTGTTGCTAAGGGTCTTGTAGAGTGCTGTTGGGTCCTGGAGTATTCTGTAGGGTTCCAGAGGGGCTCGTAGGGTTCCATCGAAATCTATAGGGTTCCCTAGGGGCCCATAGAGTCCCGTAGATTTCCGTAGGGACCTGTAGGGTTGTGTAAGTGCCCGCAGAAGTCTGTAGGAGTCTGTGGGATTCTGTAAGGTTCCGGAGGGTTCTGCAGGGTTCCGTAGGGACCCGTAGAGTTCCGTAGTGGCTGGTAAAGTTCCGTAGGGCCCTGTGGGGTTCTGTATGGACCTGTAGGGTTCCGTAGGGGCCTGCAGGGTTCCGTAAGTGCCCGCAGGTGTCTGTAGGGTTCCGTAGGGGTCTGTAGGGTTCCGTAGGCACCTGCAGTGTTCTGTAGGAGCCCATAGGGGTTTAGTGAGGTTCCGTTGTGTTGCTAAGGGTCTTGTAGAGTGCTGTCGGGTCCTGGAGTATTCTGTAGGGTTCCAGAGGGGCTCGTAGGGTTCCATCGAAATCTATAGGGTTCCCTAGGGGCCCATAGAGTCCCGTAGATTTCCGTAGGGACCTGTAGGGTTGTGTAAGTGCTCGCAGGGGTTGGTAGGAGCTTGTAGGGTTCCATAAGTTTCCAGAGGGTTGTGTAGGGTTCCATAGGGGCCTGTGGTCTTCCCTAAGGGCCTGTAGAGTCTCGTACGATTCCGTTGGGGCCTGTGGTGTTCCCTAGGGGCCTGTAGAGTCTCGTACAGTTCCGTAGGGTCCTGTAGGTTTCCATAAGCGCCCGCAGAGGTCTGAAGGGGCCCGTACTGTTCCGTAAGGATCCATAGGGTTCCGTAGAGCTTCGTAGGTTCCCTAGAGGCCTCTGGAGTACCGCAGGAGCCAGTAGTGTTCTGTAGGGTCCTCTAGGGTTGAGTAAGTGCCCGCAGGAGTCTGTAGGAATCCGTGGGATTCTGTAAGGTTCTGGAGGGTTCTGCAGGGTTCCCAATGGCCCGTAGAGTTCCATAGTGGCTGGTAAAGTTCCCTAGGGCCCTGTACCGTTCCGTAACTGCCTGCAAGGGTCTTTAGGCTTCCGTAGGGGCTGGTAGGGTTCCATAAAGTTCCGCGGGTTCCTGCAGAGTTCTGCAAGTGCCCGCAAGGGCCTGTAGGGGCCCACAGTGTTTCTGCCAGGTTCCGTAGAGTTCCGTAGGGGCCATATTTTTCTGTAGTGGCTGGTAGTATTCTGTAGGGGTCTGTAGGGTTCCGTAGGCGCCTGCAGTGTTCTGTAGGAGCCCATAGGGTTTTAGTGAAGTTCCGTTGTGTTGCTAAGGGTCTTGTAGAGTGCTGTTGGGTCCTGGAGTATTCTGTAGGGTTCCAGAGGGGCTCGTAGGGTTCCATCGAAATCTATAGGGTTCCCTAGGGGCCCATAGAGTCCCGTAGATTTCCGTAGGGACCTGTAGGGTTGTGTAAGTGCCCGCAGAAGTCTGTAGGAGTCTGTGGGATTCTGTAAGGTTCCGGAGGGTTCTGCAGGGTTCCGTAGGGACCCGTAGAGTTCCGTAGTGGCTGGTAAAGTTCCGTAGGGCCCTGTGGGGTTCTGTATGGACCTGTAGGGTTCCGTAGGGGCCTGCAGGGTTCCGTAAGTGCCCGCAGGTGTCTGTAGGGTTCCGTAGGGGTCTGTAGTGTTCCGTAGGCACCTGCAGTGTTCTGTAGGAGCCCATAGGGTTTTAGTGAGGTTCCGTTGTGTTGCTAAGGGTCTTGTAGAGTGCTGTCGGGTCCTGGAGTATTCTGTAGGGTTCCAGAGGGCCTCGTAGGGTTCCGTCGAAATCTGAAGGGTTCCCTAGGGGCCCGTAGAGTCCCGTAGATTGCCGTAGGGACCTGTAGGGTTGTGTAAGTGCCCGCAGGGGTTGGTAGGAGCTTGTAGGGTGCCATATGTTTCCGGAGGGTTGTGTAGGGTTCCGTAGGGGCCTGTGGTGTTCCCTAGGGGCCTGTAGAGTCTCGTACAGTTCCGTAGGGTCCTGTAGGTTTCCATAAGCGCCCGCAGAGGTCTGAAGGGGCCCGTACTGTTCCGTAAGGATCCATAGGGTTCCGTAGAGCTTCGTAGGTTCCCTAGAGGCCTCTGGAGTACCGCAGGAGCCAGTAGTGTTCTGTAGGGGCCCGTAGGGTTCCTTCCATAGGAGCTGGCAGTGTTCCATAGGGTCCTCTAGGGTTGAGTAAGTGCCCGCAGGAGTCTGTAGGAATCCGTGGGATTCTGTAAGGTTCTGGAGGGTTCTGCAGGGTTCCGTAGGGGCCCGTAGAGTTCCGTAGTGGCTGGTAAAGTTCCCTAGGGCCCTGTACCGTTCCGTAACTGCCTGCAAGGGTCTTTAGGCTTCCGTAGGGGCTGGTAGGGTTCCATAAAGTTCCGCGGGTTCCTGCAGAGTTCTGCAAGTGCCCGCAAGGGCCTGTAGGGGCCCACAGTGTTTCTGCCAGGTTCCGTAGAGTTCCGTAGGGGCCATATTTTTCTGTAGTGGCTGGTAGTATTCTGTAGGGGTCTGTAGGGTTCCGTAGGCGCCTGCAGTGTTCTGTAGGAGCCCATAGGGTTTTAGTGAAGTTCCGTTGTGTTGCTAAGGGTCTTGTAGAGTGCTGTTGGGTCCTGGAGTATTCTGTAGGGTTCCAGAGGGGCTCGTAGGGTTCCATCGAAATCTATAGGGTTCCCTAGGGGCCCATAGAGTCCCGTAGATTTCCGTAGGGACCTGTAGGGTTGTGTAAGTGCCCGCAGAAGTCTGTAGGAGTCTGTGGGATTCTGTAAGGTTCCGGAGGGTTCTGCAGGGTTCCGTAGGGACCCGTAGAGTTCCGTAGTGGCTGGTAAAGTTCCGTAGGGCCCTGTGGGGTTCTGTATGGACCTGTAGGGTTCCGTAGGGGCCTGCAGGGTTCCGTAAGTGCCCGCAGGTGTCTGTAGGGTTCCGTAGGGGTCTGTAGTGTTCCGTAGGCACCTGCAGTGTTCTGTAGGAGCCCATAGGGTTTTAGTGAGGTTCCGTTGTGTTGCTAAGGGTCTTGTAGAGTGCTGTCGGGTCCTGGAGTATTCTGTAGGGTTCCAGAGGGCCTCGTAGGGTTCCGTCGAAATCTGAAGGGTTCCCTAGGGGCCCGTAGAGTCCCGTAGATTGCCGTAGGGACCTGTAGGGTTGTGTAAGTGCCCGCAGGGGTTGGTAGGAGCTTGTAGGGTGCCATATGTTTCCGGAGGGTTGTGTAGGGTTCCGTAGGGGCCTGTGGTGTTCCCTAGGGGCCTGTAGAGTCTCGTACAGTTCCGTAGGGTCCTGTAGGTTTCCATAAGCGCCCGCAGCGGTCTGAAGGGGCCCGTACTGTTCCGTAAGGATCCATAGGGTTCCGTAGAGCTTCGTAGGTTCCCTAGAGGCCTCTGGAGTACCGCAGGAGCCAGTAGTGTTCTGTAGGGGCCCGTAGAGTTCCTTCCATAGGAGCTGGCAGTGTTCCATAGGGTCCTCTAGGGTTGAGTAAGTGCCCGCAGGAGTCTGTAGGAATCCGTGGGATTCTGTAAGGTTCTGGAGGGTTCTGCAGGGTTCCGTAGGGGCCCGTAGAGTTCCGTAGTGGCTGGTAAAGTTCCCTAGGGCCCTGTACCGTTCCGTAACTGCCTGCAAGGGTCTTTAGGCTTCCGTAGGGGCTGGTAGGGTTCCATAAAGTTCCGCGGGTTCCTGCAGAGTTCTGCAAGTGCCCGCAAGGGCCTGTAGGGGCCCACAGTGTTTCTGCCAGGTTCCGTAGAGTTCCGTAGGGGCCATATTTTTCTGTAGTGGCTGGTAGTATTCTGTAGGGGTCTGTAGGGTTCCGTAGGCGCCTGCAGTGTTCTGTAGGAGCCCATAGGGTTTTAGTGAAGTTCCGTTGTGTTGCTAAGGGTCTTGTAGAGTGCTGTTGGGTCCTGGAGTATTCTGTAGGGTTCCAGAGGGGCTCGTAGGGTTCCATCGAAATCTATAGGGTTCCCTAGGGGCCCATAGAGTCCCGTAGATTTCCGTAGGGACCTGTAGGGTTGTGTAAGTGCCCGCAGAAGTCTGTAGGAGTCTGTGGGATTCTGTAAGGTTCCAGAGGGTTCTGCAGGGTTCCGTAGGGACCCGTAGAGTTCCGTAGTGGCTGGTAAAGTTCCGTAGGGCCCTGTGGGGTTCTGTATGGACCTGTAGGGTTCCGTAGGGGCCTGCAGGGTTCCGTAAGTGCCCGCAGGTGTCTGTAGGGTTCCGTAGGGGTCTGTAGGGTTCCGTAGGCACCTGCAGTGTTCTGTAGGAGCCCATAGGGTTTTCGTGAGGTTCCGTTGTGTTGCTAAGGGTCTTGTAGAGTGCTGTCGGGTCCTGGAGTATTCTGTAGGGTTCCAGAGGGCCTCGTAGGGTTCCGTCGAAATCTGAAGGGTTCCCTAGGGGCCCGTAGAGTCCCGTAGATTGCCGTAGGGACCTGTAGGGTTGTGTAAGTGCCCGCAGGGGTTGGTAGGAGCTTGTAGGGTGCCATATGTTTCCGGAGGGTTGTGTAGGGTTCCGTAGGGGCCTGTGGTGTTCCCTAGGGGCCTGTAGAGTCTCGTACAGTTCCGTAGGGTCCTGTAGGTTTCCATAAGCGCCCGCAGAGGTCTGAAGGGGCCCGTACTGTTCCGTAAGGATCCATAGGGTTCCGTAGAGCTTCGTAGGTTCCCTAGAGGCCTCTGGAGTACCGCAGGAGCCAGTAGTGTTCTGTAGGGGCCCGTAGGGTTCCTTCCATAGGAGCTGGCAGTGTTCCATAGGGTCCTCTAGGGTTGAGTAAGTGCCCGCAGGAGTCTGTAGGAATCCGTGGGATTCTGTAAGGTTCTGGAGGGTTCTGCAGGGTTCCGTAGGGGCCCGTAGAGTTCCGTAGTGGCTGGTAAAGTTCCCTAGGGCCCTGTACCGTTCCGTAACTGCCTGCAAGGGTCTTTAGGCTTCCATAGGGGCTGGTAGGGTTCCATAAAGTTCCGCGGGTTCCTGCAGAGTTCTGCAAGTGCCCGCAAGGGCCTGTAGGGGCCCACAGTGTTTCTGCCAGGTTCCGTAGAGTTCCGTAGGGGCCATATTTTTCTGTAGTGGCTGGTAGTATTCTGTAGGGGTCTGTAGGGTTCCGTAGGCGCCTGCAGTGTTCTGTAGGAGCCCATAGGGTTTTAGTGAAGTTCCGTTGTGTTGCTAAGGGTCTTGTAGAGTGCTGTTGGGTCCTGGAGTATTCTGTAGGGTTCCAGAGGGGCTCGTAGGGTTCCGTCGAAATCTATAGGGTTCCCTAGGGGCCCATAGAGTCCCGTAGATTTCCGTAGGGACCTGTAGGGTTGTGTAAGTGCCCGCAGAAGTCTGTAGGAGTCTGTGGGATTCTGTAAGGTTCCAGAGGGTTCTGCAGGGTTCCGTAGGGACCCATAGAGTTCCGTAGTGGCTGGTAAAGTTCC
This sequence comes from Numenius arquata, assembly GCF_964106895.1. NCBI lineage: Eukaryota > Metazoa > Chordata > Aves > Charadriiformes > Scolopacidae > Numenius > Numenius arquata. Next base: position 236,189 of record NW_027415771.1, read on the forward strand.
GTAGGGCCCTGTGGGGTTCTGTATGGACCTGTAGGGTTCCGTAGGGGCCTGCAGGGTTCCGTAAGTGCCCGCAGGTGTCTGTAGGGTTCCGTAGGGGTCTGTAGGGTTCCGTAGGCACCTGCAGTGTTCTGTAGGAGCCCATAGGGTTTTCGTGAGGTTCCGTTGTGTTGCTAAGGGTCTTGTAGAGTGCTGTCGGGTCCTGGAGTATTCTGTAGGGTTCCAGAGGGCCTCGTAGGGTTCCGTCGAAATCTGAAGGGTTCCCTAGGGGCCCATAGAGTCCCGTAGATTGCCGTAGGGACCTGTAGGGTTGTGTAAGTGCCCGCAGGGGTTGGTAGGAGCTTGTAGGGTGCCATATGTTTCCGGAGGGTTGTGTAGGGTTCCGTAGGGGCCTGTGGTGTTCCCTAGGGGCCTGTAGAGTCTCGTACAGTTCCGTAGGGTCCTGTAGGTTTCCATAAGCGCCCGCAGAGGTCTGAAGGGGCCCGTACTGTTCCGTAAGGATCCATAGGGTTCCGTAGAGCTTCGTAGGTTCCCTAGAGGCCTCTGGAGTACCGCAGGAGCCAGTAGTGTTCTGTAGGGGCCCGTAGGGTTCCTTCCATAGGAGCTGGCAGTGTTCCGTAGGGTCCTCTAGGGTTGAGTAAGTGCCCGCAGGAGTCTGTAGGAATCCGTGGGATTCTGTAAGGTTCTGGAGGGTTCTGCAGGGTTCCGTAGGGGCCCGTAGAGTCCGTAGTGGCTGGTAAAGTTCCCTAGGGCCCTGTACCGTTCCGTAACTGCCTGCAAGGGTCTTTAGGCTTCCGTAGGGGCTGGTAGGGTTCCATAAAGTTCCGCGGGTTCCTGCAGAGTTCTGCAAGTGCCCGCAAGGGCCTGTAGGGGCCCACAGTGTTTCTGCCAGGTTCCGTAGAGTTCCGTAGGGGCCATATTTTTCTGTAGTGGCTGGTAGTATTCTGTAGGGGTCTGTAGGGTTCCGTAGGCGCCTGCAGTGTTCTGTAGGAGCCCATAGGGTTTTAGTGAAGTTCCGTTGTGTTGCTAAGGGTCTTGTAGAGTGCTGTTGGGTCCTGGAGTATTCTGTAGGGTTCCAGAGGGGCTCGTAGGGTTCCATCGAAATCTATAGGGTTCCCTAGGGGCCCATAGAGTCCCGTAGATTTCCGTAGGGACCTGTAGGGTTGTGTAAGTGCCCGCAGAAGTCTGTAGGAGTCTGTGGGATTCTGTAAGGTTCCGGAGGGTTCTGCAGGGTTCCGTAGGGACCCGTAGAGTTCCGTAGTGGCTGGTAAAGTTCCGTAGGGCCCTGTGGGGTTCTGTATGGACCTGTAGGGTTCCGTAGGGGCCTGCAGGGTTCCGTAAGTGCCCGCAGGTGTCTGTAGGGTTCCGTAGGGGTCTGTAGTGTTCCGTAGGCACCTGCAGTGTTCTGTAGGAGCCCATAGGGTTTTAGTGAGGTTCCGTTGTGTTGCTAAGGGTCTTGTAGAGTGCTGTCGGGTCCTGGAGTATTCTGTAGGGTTCCAGAGGGCCTCGTAGGGTTCCGTCGAAATCTGAAGGGTTCCCTAGGGGCCCGTAGAGTCCCGTAGATTGCCGTAGGGACCTGTAGGGTTGTGTAAGTGCCCGCAGGGGTTGGTAGGAGCTTGTAGGGTGCCATATGTTTCCGGAGGGTTGTGTAGGGTTCCGTAGGGGCCTGTGGTGTTCCCTAGGGGCCTGTAGAGTCTCGTACAGTTCCGTAGGGTCCTGTAGGTTTCCATAAGCGCCCGCAGAGGTCTGAAGGGGCCCGTACTGTTCCGTAAGGATCCATAGGGTTCCGTAGAGCTTCGTAGGTTCCCTAGAGGCCTCTGGAGTACCGCAGGAGCCAGTAGTGTTCTGTAGGGGCCCGTAGGGTTCCTTCCATAGGAGCTGGCAGTGTTCCATAGGGTCCTCTAGGGTTGAGTAAGTGCCCGCAGGAGTCTGTAGGAATCCGTGGGATTCTGTAAGGTTCTGGAGGGTTCTGCAGGGTTCCGTAGGGGCCCGTAGAGTTCCGTAGTGGCTGGTAAAGTTCCCTAGGGCCCTGTACCGTTCCGTAACTGCCTGCAAGGGTCTTTAGGCTTCCGTAGGGGCTGGTAGGGTTCCATAAAGTTCCGCGGGTTCCTGCAGAGTTCTGCAAGTGCCCGCAAGGGCCTGTAGGGGCCCACAGTGTTTCTGCCAGGTTCCGTAGAGTTCCGTAGGGGCCATATTTTTCTGTAGTGGCTGGTAGTATTCTGTAGGGGTCTGTAGGGTTCCGTAGGCGCCTGCAGTGTTCTGTAGGAGCCCATAGGGTTTTAGTGAAGTTCCGTTGTGTTGCTAAGGGTCTTGTAGAGTGCTGTTGGGTCCTGGAGTATTCTGTAGGGTTCCAGAGGGGCTCGTAGGGTTCCATCGAAATCTATAGGGTTCCCTAGGGGCCCATAGAGTCCCGTAGATTTCCGTAGGGACCTGTAGGGTTGTGTAAGTGCCCGCAGAAGTCTGTAGGAGTCTGTGGGATTCTGTAAGGTTCCGGAGGGTTCTGCAGGGTTCCGTAGGGACCCGTAGAGTTCCGTAGTGGCTGGTAAAGTTCCGTAGGGCCCTGTGGGGTTCTGTATGGACCTGTAGGGTTCCGTAGGGGCCTGCAGGGTTCCGTAAGTGCCCGCAGGTGTCTGTAGGGTTCCGTAGGGGTCTGTAGTGTTCCGTAGGCACCTGCAGTGTTCTGTAGGAGCCCATAGGGTTTTAGTGAGGTTCCGTTGTGTTGCTAAGGGTCTTGTAGAGTGCTGTCGGGTCCTGGAGTATTCTGTAGGGTTCCAGAGGGCCTCGTAGGGTTCCGTCGAAATCTGAAGGGTTCCCTAGGGGCCCGTAGAGTCCCGTAGATTGCCGTAGGGACCTGTAGGGTTGTGTAAGTGCCCGCAGGGGTTGGTAGGAGCTTGTAGGGTGCCATATGTTTCCGGAGGGTTGTGTAGGGTTCCGTAGGGGCCTGTGGTGTTCCCTAGGGGCCTGTAGAGTCTCGTACAGTTCCGTAGGGTCCTGTAGGTTTCCATAAGCGCCCGCAGCGGTCTGAAGGGGCCCGTACTGTTCCGTAAGGATCCATAGGGTTCCGTAGAGCTTCGTAGGTTCCCTAGAGGCCTCTGGAGTACCGCAGGAGCCAGTAGTGTTCTGTAGGGGCCCGTAGAGTTCCTTCCATAGGAGCTGGCAGTGTTCCATAGGGTCCTCTAGGGTTGAGTAAGTGCCCGCAGGAGTCTGTAGGAATCCGTGGGATTCTGTAAGGTTCTGGAGGGTTCTGCAGGGTTCCGTAGGGGCCCGTAGAGTTCCGTAGTGGCTGGTAAAGTTCCCTAGGGCCCTGTACCGTTCCGTAACTGCCTGCAAGGGTCTTTAGGCTTCCGTAGGGGCTGGTAGGGTTCCATAAAGTTCCGCGGGTTCCTGCAGAGTTCTGCAAGTGCCCGCAAGGGCCTGTAGGGGCCCACAGTGTTTCTGCCAGGTTCCGTAGAGTTCCGTAGGGGCCATATTTTTCTGTAGTGGCTGGTAGTATTCTGTAGGGGTCTGTAGGGTTCCGTAGGCGCCTGCAGTGTTCTGTAGGAGCCCATAGGGTTTTAGTGAAGTTCCGTTGTGTTGCTAAGGGTCTTGTAGAGTGCTGTTGGGTCCTGGAGTATTCTGTAGGGTTCCAGAGGGGCTCGTAGGGTTCCATCGAAATCTATAGGGTTCCCTAGGGGCCCATAGAGTCCCGTAGATTTCCGTAGGGACCTGTAGGGTTGTGTAAGTGCCCGCAGAAGTCTGTAGGAGTCTGTGGGATTCTGTAAGGTTCCAGAGGGTTCTGCAGGGTTCCGTAGGGACCCGTAGAGTTCCGTAGTGGCTGGTAAAGTTCCGTAGGGCCCTGTGGGGTTCTGTATGGACCTGTAGGGTTCCGTAGGGGCCTGCAGGGTTCCGTAAGTGCCCGCAGGTGTCTGTAGGGTTCCGTAGGGGTCTGTAGGGTTCCGTAGGCACCTGCAGTGTTCTGTAGGAGCCCATAGGGTTTTAGTGAGGTTCCGTTGTGTTGCTAAGGGTCTTGTAGAGTGCTGTCGGGTCCTGGAGTATTCTGTAGGGTTCCAGAGGGCCTCGTAGGGTTCCGTCGAAATCTGAAGGGTTCCCTAGGGGCCCGTAGAGTCCCGTAGATTGCCGTAGGGACCTGTAGGGTTGTGTAAGTGCCCGCAGGGGTTGGTAGGAGCTTGTAGGGTGCCATATGTTTCCGGAGGGTTGTGTAGGGTTCCGTAGGGGCCTGTGGTGTTCCCTAGGGGCCTGTAGAGTCTCGTACAGTTCCGTAGGGTCCTGTAGGTTTCCATAAGCGCCCGCAGAGGTCTGAAGGGGCCCGTACTGTTCCGTAAGGATCCATAGGGTTCCGTAGAGCTTCGTAGGTTCCCTAGAGGCCTCTGGAGTACCGCAGGAGCCAGTAGTGTTCTGTAGGGGCCCGTAGGGTTCCTTCCATAGGAGCTGGCAGTGTTCCATAGGGTCCTCTAGGGTTGAGTAAGTGCCCGCAGGAGTCTGTAGGAATCCGTGGGATTCTGTAAGGTTCTGGAGGGTTCTGCAGGGTTCCGTAGGGGCCCGTAGAGTTCCGTAGTGGCTGGTAAAGTTCCCTAGGGCCCTGTACCGTTCCGTAACTGCCTGCAAGGGTCTTTAGGCTTCCATAGGGGCTGGTAGGGTTCCATAAAGTTCCGCGGGTTCCTGCAGAGTTCTGCAAGTGCCCGCAAGGGCCTGTAGGGGCCCACAGTGTTTCTGCCAGGTTCCGTAGAGTTCCGTAGGGGCCATATTTTTCTGTAGTGGCTGGTAGTATTCTGTAGGGGTCTGTAGGGTTCCGTAGGCGCCTGCAGTGTTCTGTAGGAGCCCATAGGGTTTTAGTGAAGTTCCGTTGTGTTGCTAAGGGTCTTGTAGAGTGCTGTTGGGTCCTGGAGTATTCTGTAGGGTTCCAGAGGGGCTCGTAGGGTTCCGTCGAAATCTATAGGGTTCCCTAGGGGCCCATAGAGTCCCGTAGATTTCCGTAGGGACCTGTAGGGTTGTGTAAGTGCCCGCAGAAGTCTGTAGGAGTCTGTGGGATTCTGTAAGGTTCCAGAGGGTTCTGCAGGGTTCCGTAGGGACCCATAGAGTTCCGTAGTGGCTGGTAAAGTTCCGTAGGGCCCTGTGGGGTTCTGTATGGACCTGTAGGGTTCCGTAGGGGCCTGCAGGGTTCCGTAAGTGCCCGCAGGTGTCTGTAGGGTTCCGTAGGGGTCTGTAGGGTTCCGTAGGCACCTGCAGTGTTCTGTAGGAGCCCATAGGGTTTTCGTGAGGTTCCGTTGTGTTGCTAAGGGTCTTGTAGAGTGCTGTCGGGTCCTGGAGTATTCTGTAGGGTTCCAGAGGGCCTCGTAGGGTTCCGTCGAAATCTGAAGGGTTCCCTAGGGGCCCATAGAGTCCCGTAGATTGCCGTAGGGACCTGTAGGGTTGTGTAAGTGCCCGCAGGGGTTGGTAGGAGCTTGTAGGGTGCCATATGTTTCCGGAGGGTTGTGTAGGGTTCCGTAGGGGCCTGTGGTGTTCCCTAGGGGCCTGTAGAGTCTCGTACAGTTCCGTAGGGTCCTGTAGGTTTCCATAAGCGCCCGCAGAGGTCTGAAGGGGCCCGTACTGTTCCGTAAGGATCCATAGGGTTCCGTAGAGCTTCGTAGGTTCCCTAGAGGCCTCTGGAGTACCGCAGGAGCCAGTAGTGTTCTGTAGGGGCCCGTAGGGTTCCTTCCATAGGAGCTGGCAGTGTTCCGTAGGGTCCTCTAGGGTTGAGTAAGTGCCCGCAGGAGTCTGTAGGAATCCGTGGGATTCTGTAAGGTTCTGGAGGGTTCTGCAGGGTTCCGTAGGGGCCCGTAGAGTTCCGTAGTGGCTGGTAAAGTTCCCTAGGGCCCTGTACCGTTCCGTAACTGCCTGCAAGGGTCTTTAGGCTTCCGTAGGGGCTGGTAGGGTTCCATAAAGTTCCGCGGGTTCCTGCAGAGTTCTGCAAGTGCCCGCAAGGGCCTGTAGGGGCCCACAGTGTTTCTGCCAGGTTCCGTAGAGTTCCGTAGGGGCCATATTTTTCTGTAGTGGCTGGTAGTATTCTGTAGGGGTCTGTAGGGTTCCGTAGGCGCCTGCAGTGTTCTGTAGGAGCCCATAGGGTTTTAGTGAAGTTCCGTTGTGTTGCTAAGGGTCTTGTAGAGTGCTGTTGGGTCCTGGAGTATTCTGTAGGGTTCCAGAGGGGCTCGTAGGGTTCCGTCGAAATCTATAGGGTTCCCTAGGGGCCCATAGAGTCCCGTAGATTTCCGTAGGGACCTGTAGGGTTGTGTAAGTGCCCGCAGAAGTCTGTAGGAGTCTGTGGGATTCTGTAAGGTTCCAGAGGGTTCTGCAGGGTTCCGTAGGGACCCGTAGAGTTCCGTAGTGGCTGGTAAAGTTCCGTAGGGCCCTGTGGGGTTCTGTATGGACCTGTAGGGTTCCGTAGGGGCCTGCAGGGTTCCGTAAGTGCCCGCAGGTGTCTGTAGGGTTCCGTAGGGGTCTGTAGTGTTCCGTAGGCACCTGCAGTGTTCTGTAGGAGCCCATAGGGTTTTAGTGAGGTTCCGTTGTGTTGCTAAGGGTCTTGTAGAGTGCTGTCGGGTCCTGGAGTATTCTGTAGGGTTCCAGAGGGCCTCGTAGGGTTCCGTCGAAATCTGAAGGGTTCCCTAGGGGCCCGTAGAGTCCCGTAGATTGCCGTAGGGACCTGTAGGGTTGTGTAAGTGCCCGCAGGGGTTGGTAGGAGCTTGTAGGGTGCCATATGTTTCCGGAGGGTTGTGTAGGGTTCCGTAGGGGCCTGTGGTGTTCCCTAGGGGCCTGTAGAGTCTCGTACAGTTCCGTAGGGTCCTGTAGGTTTCCATAAGCGCCCGCAGAGGTCTGAAGGGGCCCGTACTGTTCCGTAAGGATCCATAGGGTTCCGTAGAGCTTCGTAGGTTCCCTAGAGGCCTCTGGAGTACCGCAGGAGCCAGTAGTGTTCTGTAGGGGCCCGTAGGGTTCCTTCCATAGGAGCTGGCAGTGTTCCATAGGGTCCTCTAGGGTTGAGTAAGTGCCCGCAGGAGTCTGTAGGAATCCGTGGGATTCTGTAAGGTTCTGGAGGGTTCTGCAGGGTTCCGTAGGGGCCCGTAGAGTTCCGTAGTGGCTGGTAAAGTTCCCTAGGGCCCTGTACCGTTCCGTAACTGCCTGCAAGGGTCTTTAGGCTTCCGTAGGGGCTGGTAGGGTTCCATAAAGTTCCGCGGGTTCCTGCAGAGTTCTGCAAGTGCCCGCAAGGGCCTGTAGGGGCCCACAGTGTTTCTGCCAGGTTCCGTAGAGTTCCGTAGGGGCCATATTTTTCTGTAGTGGCTGGTAGTATTCTGTAGGGGTCTGTAGGGTTCCGTAGGCGCCTGCAGTGTTCTGTAGGAGCCCATAGGGTTTTAGTGAAGTTCCGTTGTGTTGCTAAGGGTCTTGTAGAGTGCTGTTGGGTCCTGGAGTATTCTGTAGGGTTCCAGAGGGGCTCGTAGGGTTCCATCGAAATCTATAGGGTTCCCTAGGGGCCCATAGAGTCCCGTAGATTTCCGTAGGGACCTGTAGGGTTGTGTAAGTGCCCGCAGAAGTCTGTAGGAGTCTGTGGGATTCTGTAAGGTTCCAGAGGGTTCTGCAGGGTTCCGTAGGGACCCGTAGAGTTCCGTAGTGGCTGGTAAAGTTCCGTAGGGCCCTGTGGGGTTCTGTATGGACCTGTAGGGTTCCGTAGGGGCCTGCAGGGTTCCGTAAGTGCCCGCAGGTGTCTGTAGGGTTCCGTAGGGGTCTGTAGGGTTCCGTAGGCACCTGCAGTGTTCTGTAGGAGCCCATAGGGTTTTCGTGAGGTTCCGTTGTGTTGCTAAGGGTCTTGTAGAGTGCTGTCGGGTCCTGGAGTATTCTGTAGGGTTCCAGAGGGCCTCGTAGGGTTCCGTCGAAATCTGAAGGGTTCCCTAGGGGCCCATAGAGTCCCGTAGATTGCTGTAGGGACCTGTAGGGTTGTGTAAGTGCCCGCAGGGGTTGGTAGGAGCTTGTAGGGTGCCATATGTTTCCGGAGGGTTGTGTAGGGTTCCGTAGGGGCCTGTGGTGTTCCCTAGGGGCCTGTAGAGTCTCGTACAGTTCCGTAGGGTCCTGTAGGTTTCCATAAGCGCCCGCAGCGGTCTGAAGGGGCCCGTACTGTTCCGTAAGGATCCATAGGGCTCCGTAGAGCTTCGTAGGTTCCCTAGAGGCCTCTGGAGTACCGCAGGAGCCAGTAGTGTTCTGTAGGGGCCCGTAGGGTTCCTTCCATAGGAGCTGGCAGTGTTCCGTAGGGTCCTCTAGGGTTGAGTAAGTGCCCGCAGGAGTCTGTAGGAATCCGTGGGATTCTGTAAGGTTCTGGAGGGTTCTGCAGGGTTCCGTAGGGGCCCGTAGAGTTCCGTAGTGGCTGGTAAAGTTCCCTAGGGCCCTGTACCGTTCCGTAACTGCCTGCAAGGGTCTTTAGGCTTCCGTAGGGGCTGGTAGGGTTCCATAAAGTTCCGCGGGTTCCTGCAGAGTTCTGCAAGTGCCCGCAAGGGCCTGTAGGGGCCCACAGTGTTTCTGCCAGGTTCCGTAGAGTTCCGTAGGGGCCATATTTTTCTGTAGTGGCTGGTAGTATTCTGTAGGGGTCTGTAGGGTTCCGTAGGCGCCTGCAGTGTTCTGTAGGAGCCCATAGGGTTTTAGTGAAGTTCCGTTGTGTTGCTAAGGGTCTTGTAGAGTGCTGTTGGGTCCTGGAGTATTCTGTAGGGTTCCAGAGGGGCTCGTAGGGTTCCATCGAAATCTATAGGGTTCCCTAGGGGCCCATAGAGTCCCGTAGATTTCCGTAGGGACCTGTAGGGTTGTGTAAGTGCCCGCAGAAGTCTGTAGGAGTCTGTGGGATTCTGTAAGGTTCCGGAGGGTTCTGCAGGGTTCCGTAGGGACCCGTAGAGTTCCGTAGTGGCTGGTAAAGTTCCGTAGGGCCCTGTGGGGTTCTGTATGGACCTGTAGGGTTCCGTAGGGGCCTGCAGGGTTCCGTAAGTGCCCGCAGGTGTCTGTAGGGTTCCGTAGGGGTCTGTAGGGTTCCGTAGGCACCTGCAGTGTTCTGTAGGAGCCCATAGGGGTTTAGTGAGGTTCCGTTGTGTTGCTAAGGGTCTTGTAGAGTGCTGTCGGGTCCTGGAGTATTCTGTAGGGTTCCAGAGGGGCTCGTAGGGTTCCATCGAAATCTATAGGGTTCCCTAGGGGCCCATAGAGTCCCGTAGATTTCCGTAGGGACCTGTAGGGTTGTGTAAGTGCCCGCAGAAGTCTGTGGGATTCTGTAAGGTTCCGGAGGGTTCTGCAGGGTTCCGTAGGGACCCGTAGAGTTCCGTAGTGGCTGGTAAAGTTCCGTAGGGCCCTGTGGGGTTCTGTATGGATCTGTAGGGTTCCGTAGGGGCCTGCAGGGTTCCGTAAGTGCCCGCAGGTGTCTGTAGGGTTCCGTAGGGGTCTGTAGGGTTCCGTAGGCACCTGCAGTGTTCTGTAGGAGCCCATAGGGTTTTAGTGAGGTTCCGTTGTGTTGCTAAGGGTCTTGTAGAGTGCTGTCGGGTCCTGGAGTATTCTGTAGGGTTCCAGAGGGCCTCGTAGGGTTCCGTCGAAATCTGAAGGGTTCCCTAGGGGCCCATAGAGTCCCGTAGATTGCCGTAGGGACCTGTAGGGTTGTGTAAGTGCTCGCAGGGGTTGGTAGGAGCTTGTAGGGTTCCATAAGTTTCCAGAGGGTTGTGTAGGGTTCCATAGGGGCCTGTGGTCTTCCCTAAGGGCCTGTAGAGTCTCGTACGATTCCGTTGGGGCCTGTGGTGTTCCCTAGGGGCCTGTAGAGTCTCGTACAGTTCCGTAGGGTCCTGTAGGTTTCCATAAGCGCCCGCAGAGGTCTGAAGGGGCCCGTACTGTTCCGTAAGGATCCATAGGGTTCCGTAGAGCTTCGTAGGTTCCCTAGAGGCCTCTGGAGTACCGCAGGAGCCAGTAGTGTTCTGTAGGGTCCTCTAGGGTTGAGTAAGTGCCCGCAGGAGTCTGTAGGAATCCGTGGGATTCTGTAAGGTTCTGGAGGGTTCTGCAGGGTTCCCAATGGCCCGTAGAGTTCCATAGTGGCTGGTAAAGTTCCCTAGGGCCCTGTACCGTTCCGTAACTGCCTGCAAGGGTCTTTAGGCTTCCGTAGGGGCTGGTAGGGTTCCATAAAGTTCCGCGGGTTCCTGCAGAGTTCTGCAAGTGCCCGCAAGGGCCTGTAGGGGCCCACAGTGTTTCTGCCAGGTTCTGTAGAGTTCCGTAGGGGCCATATTTTTCTGTAGTGGCTGGTAGTATTCTGTAGGGGTCTGTAGGGTTCCGTAGGCGCCTGCAGTGTTCTGTAGGAGCCCATAGGGTTTTAGTGAAGTTCCGTTGTGTTGCTAAGGGTCTTGTAGAGTGCTGTTGGGTCCTGGAGTATTCTGTAGGGTTCCAGAGGGGCTCGTAGGGTTCCATCGAAATCTATAGGGTTCCCTAGGGGCCCATAGAGTCCCGTAGATTTCCGTAGGGACCTGTAGGGTTGTGTAAGTGCCCGCAGAAGTCTGTAGGAGTCTGTGGGATTCTGTAAGGTTCCGGAGGGTTCTGCAGGGTTCCGTAGGGACCCGTAGAGTTCCGTAGTGGCTGGTAAAGTTCCGTAGGGCCCTGTGGGGTTCTGTATGGACCTGTAGGGTTCCGTAGGGGCCTGCAGGGTTCCGTAAGTGCCCGCAGGTGTCTGTAGGGTTCCGTAGGGGTCTGTAGTGTTCCGTAGGCACCTGCAGTGTTCTGTAGGAGCCCATAGGGTTTTAGTGAGGTTCCGTTGTGTTGCTAAGGGTCTTGTAGAGTGCTGTCGGGTCCTGGAGTATTCTGTAGGGTTCCAGAGGGCCTCGTAGGGTTCCGTCGAAATCTGAAGGGTTCCCTAGGGGCCCGTAGAGTCCCGTAGATTGCCGTAGGGACCTGTAGGGTTGTGTAAGTGCCCGCAGGGGTTGGTAGGAGCTTGTAGGGTGCCATATGTTTCCGGAGGGTTGTGTAGGGTTCCGTAGGGGCCTGTGGTGTTCCCTAGGGGCCTGTAGAGTCTCGTACAGTTCCGTAGGGTCCTGTAGGTTTCCATAAGCGCCCGCAGAGGTCTGAAGGGGCCCGTACTGTTCCGTAAGGATCCATAGGGTTCCGTAGAGCTTCGTAGGTTCCCTAGAGGCCTCTGGAGTACCGCAGGAGCCAGTAGTGTTCTGTAGGGGCCCGTAGGGTTCCTTCCATAGGAGCTGGCAGTGTTCCATAGGGTCCTCTAGGGTTGAGTAAGTGCCCGCAGGAGTCTGTAGGAATCCGTGGGATTCTGTAAGGTTCTGGAGGGTTCTGCAGGGTTCCGTAGGGGCCCGTAGAGTTCCGTAGTGGCTGGTAAAGTTCCCTAGGGCCCTGTACCGTTCCGTAACTGCCTGCAAGGGTCTTTAGGCTTCCGTAGGGGCTGGTAGGGTTCCATAAAGTTCCGCGGGTTCCTGCAGAGTTCTGCAAGTGCCCGCAAGGGCCTGTAGGGGCCCACAGTGTTTCTGCCAGGTTCCGTAGAGTTCCGTAGGGGCCATATTTTTCTGTAGTGGCTGGTAGTATTCTGTAGGGGTCTGTAGGGTTCCGTAGGCGCCTGCAGTGTTCTGTAGGAGCCCATAGGGTTTTAGTGAAGTTCCGTTGTGTTGCTAAGGGTCTTGTAGAGTGCTGTTGGGTCCTGGAGTATTCTGTAGGGTTCCAGAGGGGCTCGTAGGGTTCCATCGAAATCTATAGGGTTCCCTAGGGGCCCATAGAGTCCCGTAGATTTCCGTAGGGACCTGTAGGGTTGTGTAAGTGCCCGCAGAAGTCTGTAGGAGTCTGTGGGATTCTGTAAGGTTCCGGAGGGTTCTGCAGGGTTCCGTAGGGACCCGTAGAGTTCCGTAGTGGCTGGTAAAGTTCCGTAGGGCCCTGTGGGGTTCTGTATGGACCTGTAGGGTTCCGTAGGGGCCTGCAGGGTTCCGTAAGTGCCCGCAGGTGTCTGTAGGGTTCCGTAGGGGTCTGTAGTGTTCCGTAGGCACCTGCAGTGTTCTGTAGGAGCCCATAGGGTTTTAGTGAGGTTCCGTTGTGTTGCTAAGGGTCTTGTAGAGTGCTGTCGGGTCCTGGAGTATTCTGTAGGGTTCCAGAGGGGCTCGTAGGGTTCCATCGAAATCTATAGGGTTCCCTAGGGGCCCATAGAGTCCCGTAGATTTCCGTAGGGACCTGTAGGGTTGTGTAAGTGCCCGCAGAAGTCTGTGGGATTCTGTAAGGTTCCGGAGGGTTCTGCAGGGTTCCGTAGGGACCCGTAGAGTTCCGTAGTGGCTGGTAAAGTTCCGTAGGGCCCTGTGGGGTTCTGTATGGATCTGTAGGGTTCCGTAGGGGCCTGCAGGGTTCCGTAAGTGCCCGCAGGTGTCTGTAGGGTTCCGTAGGGGTCTGTAGGGTTCCGTAGGCACCTGCAGTGTTCTGTAGGAGCCCATAGGGTTTTAGTGAGGTTCCGTTGTGTTGCTAAGGGTCTTGTAGAGTGCTGTCGGGTCCTGGAGTATTCTGTAGGGTTCCAGAGGGCCTCGTAGGGTTCCGTCGAAATCTGAAGGGTTCCCTAGGGGCCCATAGAGTCCCGTAGATTGCCGTAGGGACCTGTAGGGTTGTGTAAGTGCTCGCAGGGGTTGGTAGGAGCTTGTAGGGTTCCATAAGTTTCCAGAGGGTTGTGTAGGGTTCCATAGGGGCCTGTGGTCTTCCCTAAGGGCCTGTAGAGTCTCGTACGATTCCGTTGGGGCCTGTGGTGTTCCCTAGGGGCCTGTAGAGTCTCGTACAGTTCCGTAGGGTCCTGTAGGTTTCCATAAGCGCCCGCAGAGGTCTGAAGGGGCCCGTACTGTTCCGTAAGGATCCATAGGGTTCCGTAGAGCTTCGTAGGTTCCCTAGAGGCCTCTGGAGTACCGCAGGAGCCAGTAGTGTTCTGTAGGGTCCTCTAGGGTTGAGTAAGTGCCCGCAGGAGTCTGTAGGAATCCGTGGGATTCTGTAAGGTTCTGGAGGGTTCTGCAGGGTTCCCAATGGCCCGTAGAGTTCCATAGTGGCTGGTAAAGTTCCCTAGGGCCCTGTACCGTTCCGTAACTGCCTGCAAGGGTCTTTAGGCTTCCGTAGGGGCTGGTAGGGTTCCATAAAGTTCCGCGGGTTCCTGCAGAGTTCTGCAAGTGCCCGCAAGGGCCTGTAGGGGCCCACAGTGTTTCTGCCAGGTTCTGTAGAGTTCCGTAGGGGCCATATTTTTCTGTAGTGGCTGGTAGTATTCTGTAGGGGTCTGTAGGGTTCCGTAGGCGCCTGCAGTGTTCTGTAGGAGCCCATAGGGTTTTAGTGAAGTTCCGTTGTGTTGCTAAGGGTCTTGTAGAGTGCTGTTGGGTCCTGGAGTATTCTGTAGGGTTCCAGAGGGGCTCGTAGGGTTCCATCGAAATCTATAGGGTTCCCTAGGGGCCCATAGAGTCCCGTAGATTTCCGTAGGGACCTGTAGGGTTGTGTAAGTGCCCGCAGAAGTCTGTAGGAGTCTGTGGGATTCTGTAAGGTTCCGGAGGGTTCTGCAGGGTTCCGTAGGGACCCGTAGAGTTCCGTAGTGGCTGGTAAAGTTCCGTAGGGCCCTGTGGGGTTCTGTATGGACCTGTAGGGTTCCGTAGGGGCCTGCAGGGTTCCGTAAGTGCCCGCAGGTGTCTGTAGGGTTCCGTAGGGGTCTGTAGTGTTCCGTAGGCACCTGCAGTGTTCTGTAGGAGCCCATAGGGTTTTAGTGAGGTTCCGTTGTGTTGCTAAGGGTCTTGTAGAGTGCTGTCGGGTCCTGGAGTATTCTGTAGGGTTCCAGAGGGCCTCGTAGGGTTCCGTCGAAATCTGAAGGGTTCCCTAGGGGCCCGTAGAGTCCCGTAGATTGCCGTAGGGACCTGTAGGGTTGTGTAAGTGCCCGCAGGGGTTGGTAGGAGCTTGTAGGGTGCCATATGTTTCCGGAGGGTTGTGTAGGGTTCCGTAGGGGCCTGTGGTGTTCCCTAGGGGCCTGTAGAGTCTCGTACAGTTCCGTAGGGTCCTGTAGGTTTCCATAAGCGCCCGCAGAGGTCTGAAGGGGCCCGTACTGTTCCGTAAGGATCCATAGGGTTCCGTAGAGCTTCGTAGGTTCCCTAGAGGCCTCTGGAGTACCGCAGGAGCCAGTAGTGTTCTGTAGGGGCCCGTAGGGTTCCTTCCATAGGAGCTGGCAGTGTTCCATAGGGTCCTCTAGGGTTGAGTAAGTGCCCGCAGGAGTCTGTAGGAATCCGTGGGATTCTGTAAGGTTCTGGAGGGTTCTGCAGGGTTCCGTAGGGGCCCGTAGAGTTCCGTAGTGGCTGGTAAAGTTCCCTAGGGCCCTGTACCGTTCCGTAACTGCCTGCAAGGGTCTTTAGGCTTCCGTAGGGGCTGGTAGGGTTCCATAAAGTTCCGCGGGTTCCTGCAGAGTTCTGCAAGTGCCCGCAAGGGCCTGTAGGGGCCCACAGTGTTTCTGCCAGGTTCCGTAGAGTTCCGTAGGGGCCATATTTTTCTGTAGTGGCTGGTAGTATTCTGTAGGGGTCTGTAGGGTTCCGTAGGCGCCTGCAGTGTTCTGTAGGAGCCCATAGGGTTTTAGTGAAGTTCCGTTGTGTTGCTAAGGGTCTTGTAGAGTGCTGTTGGGTCCTGGAGTATTCTGTAGGGTTCCAGAGGGGCTCGTAGGGTTCCATCGAAATCTATAGGGTTCCCTAGGGGCCCATAGAGTCCCGTAGATTTCCGTAGGGACCTGTAGGGTTGTGTAAGTGCCCGCAGAAGTCTGTAGGAGTCTGTGGGATTCTGTAAGGTTCCGGAGGGTTCTGCAGGGTTCCGTAGGGACCCGTAGAGTTCCGTAGTGGCTGGTAAAGTTCCGTAGGGCCCTGTGGGGTTCTGTATGGACCTGTAGGGTTCCGTAGGGGCCTGCAGGGTTCCGTAAGTGCCCGCAGGTGTCTGTAGGGTTCCGTAGGGGTCTGTAGTGTTCCGTAGGCACCTGCAGTGTTCTGTAGGAGCCCATAGGGTTTTAGTGAGGTTCCGTTGTGTTGCTAAGGGTCTTGTAGAGTGCTGTCGGGTCCTGGAGTATTCTGTAGGGTTCCAGAGGGCCTCGTAGGGTTCCGTCGAAATCTGAAGGGTTCCCTAGGGGCCCGTAGAGTCCCGTAGATTGCCGTAGGGACCTGTAGGGTTGTGTAAGTGCCCGCAGGGGTTGGTAGGAGCTTGTAGGGTGCCATATGTTTCCGGAGGGTTGTGTAGGGTTCCGTAGGGGCCTGTGGTGTTCCCTAGGGGCCTGTAGAGTCTCGTACAGTTCCGTAGGGTCCTGTAGGTTTCCATAAGCGCCCGCAGAGGTCTGAAGGGGCCCGTACTGTTCCGTAAGGATCCATAGGGTTCCGTAGAGCTTCGTAGGTTCCCTAGAGGCCTCTGGAGTACCGCAGGAGCCAGTAGTGTTCTGTAGGGGCCCGTAGAGTTCCTTCCATAGGAGCTGGCAGTGTTCCATAGGGTCCTCTAGGGTTGAGTAAGTGCCCGCAGGAGTCTGTAGGAATCCGTGGGATTCTGTAAGGTTCTGGAGGGTTCTGCAGGGTTCCGTAGGGGCCCGTAGAGTTCCGTAGTGGCTGGTAAAGTTCCCTAGGGCCCTGTACCGTTCCGTAACTGCCTGCAAGGGTCTTTAGGCTTCCGTAGGGGCTGGTAGGGTTCCATAAAGTTCCGCGGGTTCCTGCAGAGTTCTGCAAGTGCCCGCAAGGGCCTGTAGGGGCCCACAGTGTTTCTGCCAGGTTCCGTAGAGTTCCGTAGGGGCCATATTTTTCTGTAGTGGCTGGTAGTATTCTGTAGGGGTCTGTAGGGTTCCGTAGGCGCCTGCAGTGTTCTGTAGGAGCCCATAGGGTTTTAGTGAAGTTCCGTTGTGTTGCTAAGGGTCTTGTAGAGTGCTGTTGGGTCCTGGAGTATTCTGTAGGGTTCCAGAGGGGCTCGTAGGGTTCCATCGAAATCTATAGGGTTCCCTAGGGGCCCATAGAGTCCCGTAGATTTCCGTAGGGACCTGTAGGGTTGTGTAAGTGCCCGCAGAAGTCTGTAGGAGTCTGTGGGATTCTGTAAGGTTCCGGAGGGTTCTGCAGGGTTCCGTAGGGACCCGTAGAGTTCCGTAGTGGCTGGTAAAGTTCCGTAGGGCCCTGTGGGGTTCTGTATGGACCTGTAGGGTTCCGTAGGGGCCTGCAGGGTTCCGTAAGTGCCCGCAGGTGTCTGTAGGGTTCCGTAGGGGTCTGTAGTGTTCCGTAGGCACCTGCAGTGTTCTGTAGGAGCCCATAGGGTTTTAGTGAGGTTCCGTTGTGTTGCTAAGGGTCTTGTAGAGTGCTGTCGGGTCCTGGAGTATTCTGTAGGGTTCCAGAGGGCCTCGTAGGGTTCCGTCGAAATCTGAAGGGTTCCCTAGGGGCCCGTAGAGTCCCGTAGATTGCCGTAGGGACCTGTAGGGTTGTGTAAGTGCCCGCAGGGGTTGGTAGGAGCTTGTAGGGTGCCATATGTTTCCGGAGGGTTGTGTAGGGTTCCGTAGGGGCCTGTGGTGTTCCCTAGGGGCCTGTAGAGTCTCGTACAGTTCCGTAGGGTCCTGTAGGTTTCCATAAGCGCCCGCAGAGGTCTGAAGGGGCCCGTACTGTTCCGTAAGGATCCATAGGGTTCCGTAGAGCTTCGTAGGTTCCCTAGAGGCCTCTGGAGTACCGCAGGAGCCAGTAGTGTTCTGTAGGGGCCCGTAGAGTTCCTTCCATAGGAGCTGGCAGTGTTCCATAGGGTCCTCTAGGGTTGAGTAAGTGCCCGCAGGAGTCTGTAGGAATCCGTGGAATTCTGTAAGGTTCTGGAGGGTTCTGCAGGGTTCCGTAGGGGCCCGTAGAGTTCCGTAGTGGCTGGTAAAGTTCCCTAGGGCCCTGTACCGTTCCGTAACTGCCTGCAAGGGTCTTTAGGCTTCCGTAGGGGCTGGTAGGGTTCCATAAAGTTCCGCGGGTTCCTGCAGAGTTCTGCAAGTGCCCGCAAGGGCCTGTAGGGGCCCACAGTGTTTCTGCCAGGTTCCGTAGAGTTCCGTAGGGGCCATATTTTTCTGTAGTGGCTGGTAGTATTCTGTAGGGGTCTGTAGGGTTCCGTAGGCGCCTGCAGTGTTCTGTAGGAGCCCATAGGGTTTTAGTGAAGTTCCGTTGTGTTGCTAAGGGTCTTGTAGAGTGCTGTTGGGTCCTGGAGTATTCTGTAGGGTTCCAGAGGGGCTCGTAGGGTTCCATCGAAATCTATAGGGTTCCCTAGGGGCCCATAGAGTCCCGTAGATTTCCGTAGGGACCTGTAGGGTTGTGTAAGTGCCCGCAGAAGTCTGTAGGAGTCTGTGGGATTCTGTAAGGTTCCAGAGGGTTCTGCAGGGTTCCGTAGGGACCCGTAGAGTTCCGTAGTGGCTGGTAAAGTTCCGTAGGGCCCTGTGGGGTTCTGTATGGACCTGTAGGGTTCCGTAGGGGCCTGCAGGGTTCCGTAAGTGCCCGCAGGTGTCTGTAGGGTTCCGTAGGGGTCTGTAGGGTTCCGTAGGCACCTGCAGTGTTCTGTAGGAGCCCATAGGGTTTTAGTGAGGTTCCGTTGTGTTGCTAAGGGTCTTGTAGAGTGCTGTCGGGTCCTGGAGTATTCTGTAGGGTTCCAGAGGGCCTCGTAGGGTTCCGTCGAAATCTGAAGGGTTCCCTAGGGGCCCGTAGAGTCCCGTAGATTGCCGTAGGGACCTGTAGGGTTGTGTAAGTGCCCGCAGGGGTTGGTAGGAGCTTGTAGGGTGCCATATGTTTCCGGAGGGTTGTGTAGGGTTCCGTAGGGGCCTGTGGTGTTCCCTAGGGGCCTGTAGAGTCTCGTACAGTTCCGTAGGGTCCTGTAGGTTTCCATAAGCGCCCGCAGAGGTCTGAAGGGGCCCGTACTGTTCCGTAAGGATCCATAGGGTTCCGTAGAGCTTCGTAGGTTCCCTAGAGGCCTCTGGAGTACCGCAGGAGCCAGTAGTGTTCTGTAGGGGCCCGTAGGGTTCCTTCCATAGGAGCTGGCAGTGTTCCATAGGGTCCTCTAGGGTTGAGTAAGTGCCCGCAGGAGTCTGTAGGAATCCGTGGGATTCTGTAAGGTTCTGGAGGGTTCTGCAGGGTTCCGTAGGGGCCCGTAGAGTTCCGTAGTGGCTGGTAAAGTTCCCTAGGGCCCTGTACCGTTCCGTAACTGCCTGCAAGGGTCTTTAGGCTTCCATAGGGGCTGGTAGGGTTCCATAAAGTTCCGCGGGTTCCTGCAGAGTTCTGCAAGTGCCCGCAAGGGCCTGTAGGGGCCCACAGTGTTTCTGCCAGGTTCCGTAGAGTTCCGTAGGGGCCATATTTTTCTGTAGTGGCTGGTAGTATTCTGTAGGGGTCTGTAGGGTTCCGTAGGCGCCTGCAGTGTTCTGTAGGAGCCCATAGGGTTTTAGTGAAGTTCCGTTGTGTTGCTAAGGGTCTTGTAGAGTGCTGTTGGGTCCTGGAGTATTCTGTAGGGTTCCAGAGGGGCTCGTAGGGTTCCGTCGAAATCTATAGGGTTCCCTAGGGGCCCATAGAGTCCCGTAGATTTCCGTAGGGACCTGTAGGGTTGTGTAAGTGCCCGCAGAAGTCTGTAGGAGTCTGTGGGATTCTGTAAGGTTCCAGAGGGTTCTGCAGGGTTCCGTAGGGACCCATAGAGTTCCGTAGTGGCTGGTAAAGTTCCGTAGGGCCCTGTGGGGTTCTGTATGGACCTGTAGGGTTCCGTAGGGGCCTGCAGGGTTCCGTAAGTGCCCGCAGGTGTCTGTAGGGTTCCGTAGGGGTCTGTAGGGTTCCGTAGGCACCTGCAGTGTTCTGTAGGAGCCCATAGGGTTTTCGTGAGGTTCCGTTGTGTTGCTAAGGGTCTTGTAGAGTGCTGTCGGGTCCTGGAGTATTCTGTAGGGTTCCAGAGGGCCTCGTAGGGTTCCGTCGAAATCTGAAGGGTTCCCTAGGGGCCCATAGAGTCCCGTAGATTGCCGTAGGGACCTGTAGGGTTGTGTAAGTGCCCGCAGGGGTTGGTAGGAGCTTGTAGGGTGCCATATGTTTCCGGAGGGTTGTGTAGGGTTCCGTAGGGGCCTGTGGTGTTCCCTAGGGGCCTGTAGAGTCTCGTACAGTTCCGTAGGGTCCTGTAGGTTTCCATAAGCGCCCGCAGAGGTCTGAAGGGGCCCGTACTGTTCCGTAAGGATCCATAGGGTTCCGTAGAGCTTCGTAGGTTCCCTAGAGGCCTCTGGAGTACCGCAGGAGCCAGTAGTGTTCTGTAGGGGCCCGTAGGGTTCCTTCCATAGGAGCTGGCAGTGTTCCGTAGGGTCCTCTAGGGTTGAGTAAGTGCCCGCAGGAGTCTGTAGGAATCCGTGGGATTCTGTAAGGTTCTGGAGGGTTCTGCAGGGTTCCGTAGGGGCCCGTAGAGTTCCGTAGTGGCTGGTAAAGTTCCCTAGGGCCCTGTACCGTTCCGTAACTGCCTGCAAGGGTCTTTAGGCTTCCGTAGGGGCTGGTAGGGTTCCATAAAGTTCCGCGGGTTCCTGCAGAGTTCTGCAAGTGCCCGCAAGGGCCTGTAGGGGCCCACAGTGTTTCTGCCAGGTTCCGTAGAGTTCCGTAGGGGCCATATTTTTCTGTAGTGGCTGGTAGTATTCTGTAGGGGTCTGTAGGGTTCCGTAGGCGCCTGCAGTGTTCTGTAGGAGCCCATAGGGTTTTAGTGAAGTTCCGTTGTGTTGCTAAGGGTCTTGTAGAGTGCTGTTGGGTCCTGGAGTATTCTGTAGGGTTCCAGAGGGGCTCGTAGGGTTCCGTCGAAATCTATAGGGTTCCCTAGGGGCCCATAGAGTCCCGTAGATTTCCGTAGGGACCTGTAGGGTTGTGTAAGTGCCCGCAGAAGTCTGTAGGAGTCTGTGGGATTCTGTAAGGTTCCAGAGGGTTCTGCAGGGTTCCGTAGGGACCCGTAGAGTTCCGTAGTGGCTGGTAAAGTTCCGTAGGGCCCTGTGGGGTTCTGTATGGACCTGTAGGGTTCCGTAGGGGCCTGCAGGGTTCCGTAAGTGCCCGCAGGTGTCTGTAGGGTTCCGTAGGGGTCTGTAGGGTTCCGTAGGCACCTGCAGTGTTCTGTAGGAGCCCATAGGGTTTTAGTGAGGTTCCGTTGTGTTGCTAAGGGTCTTGTAGAGTGCTGTCGGGTCCTGGAGTATTCTGTAGGGTTCCAGAGGGCCTCGTAGGGTTCCGTCGAAATCTGAAGGGTTCCCTAGGGGCCCGTAGAGTCCCGTAGATTGCCGTAGGGACCTGTAGGGTTGTGTAAGTGCCCGCAGGGGTTGGTAGGAGCTTGTAGGGTGCCATATGTTTCCGGAGGGTTGTGTAGGGTTCCGTAGGGGCCTGTGGTGTTCCCTAGGGGCCTGTAGAGTCTCGTACAGTTCCGTAGGGTCCTGTAGGTTTCCATAAGCGCCCGCAGAGGTCTGAAGGGGCCCGTACTGTTCCGTAAGGATCCATAGGGTTCCGTAGAGCTTCGTAGGTTCCCTAGAGGCCTCTGGAGTACCGCAGGAGCCAGTAGTGTTCTGTAGGGGCCCGTAGGGTTCCTTCCATAGGAGCTGGCAGTGTTCCATAGGGTCCTCTAGGGTTGAGTAAGTGCCCGCAGGAGTCTGTAGGAATCCGTGGGATTCTGTAAGGTTCTGGAGGGTTCTGCAGGGTTCCGTAGGGGCCCGTAGAGTTCCGTAGTGGCTGGTAAAGTTCCCTAGGGCCCTGTACCGTTCCGTAACTGCCTGCAAGGGTCTTTAGGCTTCCGTAGGGGCTGGTAGGGTTCCATAAAGTTCCGCGGGTTCCTGCAGAGTTCTGCAAGTGCCCACAAGGGCCTGTAGGGGCCCACAGTGTTTCTGCCAGGTTCCGTAGAGTTCCGTAGGGGCCATATTTTTCTGTAGTGGCTGGTAGTATTCTGTAGGGGTCTGTAGGGTTCCGTAGGCGCCTGCAGTGTTCTGTAGGAGCCCATAGGGTTTTAGTGAAGTTCCGTTGTGTTGCTAAGGGTCTTGTAGAGTGCTGTTGGGTCCTGGAGTATTCTGTAGGGTTCCAGAGGGGCTCGTAGGGTTCCATCGAAATCTATAGGGTTCCCTAGGGGCCCATAGAGTCCCGTAGATTTCCGTAGGGACCTGTAGGGTTGTGTAAGTGCCCGCAGAAGTCTGTAGGAGTCTGTGGGATTCTGTAAGGTTCCAGAGGGTTCTGCAGGGTTCCGTAGGGACCCGTAGAGTTCCGTAGTGGCTGGTAAAGTTCCGTAGGGCCCTGTGGGGTTCTGTATGGACCTGTAGGGTTCCGTAGGGGCCTGCAGGGTTCCGTAAGTGCCCGCAGGTGTCTGTAGGGTTCCGTAGGGGTCTGTAGGGTTCCGTAGGCACCTGCAGTGTTCTGTAGGAGCCCATAGGGTTTTCGTGAGGTTCCGTTGTGTTGCTAAGGGTCTTGTAGAGTGCTGTCGGGTCCTGGAGTATTCTGTAGGGTTCCAGAGGGCCTCGTAGGGTTCCGTCGAAATCTGAAGGGTTCCCTAGGGGCCCATAGAGTCCCGTAGATTGCTGTAGGGACCTGTAGGGTTGTGTAAGTGCCCGCAGGGGTTGGTAGGAGCTTGTAGGGTGCCATATGTTTCCGGAGGGTTGTGTAGGGTTCCGTAGGGGCCTGTGGTGTTCCCTAGGGGCCTGTAGAGTCTCGTACAGTTCCGTAGGGTCCTGTAGGTTTCCATAAGCGCCCGCAGCGGTCTGAAGGGGCCCGTACTGTTCCGTAAGGATCCATAGGGCTCCGTAGAGCTTCGTAGGTTCCCTAGAGGCCTCTGGAGTACCGCAGGAGCCAGTAGTGTTCTGTAGGGGCCCGTAGGGTTCCTTCCATAGGAGCTGGCAGTGTTCCGTAGGGTCCTCTAGGGTTGAGTAAGTGCCCGCAGGAGTCTGTAGGAATCCGTGGGATTCTGTAAGGTTCTGGAGGGTTCTGCAGGGTTCCGTAGGGGCCCGTAGAGTTCCGTAGTGGCTGGTAAAGTTCCCTAGGGCCCTGTACCGTTCCGTAACTGCCTGCAAGGGTCTTTAGGCTTCCGTAGGGGCTGGTAGGGTTCCATAAAGTTCCGCGGGTTCCTGCAGAGTTCTGCAAGTGCCCGCAAGGGCCTGTAGGGGCCCACAGTGTTTCTGCCAGGTTCCGTAGAGTTCCGTAGGGGCCATATTTTTCTGTAGTGGCTGGTAGTATTCTGTAGGGGTCTGTAGGGTTCCGTAGGCGCCTGCAGTGTTCTGTAGGAGCCCATAGGGTTTTAGTGAAGTTCCGTTGTGTTGCTAAGGGTCTTGTAGAGTGCTGTTGGGTCCTGGAGTATTCTGTAGGGTTCCAGAGGGGCTCGTAGGGTTCCATCGAAATCTATAGGGTTCCCTAGGGGCCCATAGAGTCCCGTAGATTTCCGTAGGGACCTGTAGGGTTGTGTAAGTGCCCGCAGAAGTCTGTAGGAGTCTGTGGGATTCTGTAAGGTTCCGGAGGGTTCTGCAGGGTTCCGTAGGGACCCGTAGAGTTCCGTAGTGGCTGGTAAAGTTCCGTAGGGCCCTGTGGGGTTCTGTATGGACCTGTAGGGTTCCGTAGGGGCCTGCAGGGTTCCGTAAGTGCCCGCAGGTGTCTGTAGGGTTCCGTAGGGGTCTGTAGGGTTCCGTAGGCACCTGCAGTGTTCTGTAGGAGCCCATAGGGGTTTAGTGAGGTTCCGTTGTGTTGCTAAGGGTCTTGTAGAGTGCTGTCGGGTCCTGGAGTATTCTGTAGGGTTCCAGAGGGGCTCGTAGGGTTCCATCGAAATCTATAGGGTTCCCTAGGGGCCCATAGAGTCCCGTAGATTTCCGTAGGGACCTGTAGGGTTGTGTAAGTGCCCGCAGAAGTCTGTGGGATTCTGTAAGGTTCCGGAGGGTTCTGCAGGGTTCCGTAGGGACCCGTAGAGTTCCGTAGTGGCTGGTAAAGTTCCGTAGGGCCCTGTGGGGTTCTGTATGGATCTGTAGGGTTCCGTAGGGGCCTGCAGGGTTCCGTAAGTGCCCGCAGGTGTCTGTAGGGTTCCGTAGGGGTCTGTAGGGTTCCGTAGGCACCTGCAGTGTTCTGTAGGAGCCCATAGGGTTTTAGTGAGGTTCCGTTGTGTTGCTAAGGGTCTTGTAGAGTGCTGTCGGGTCCTGGAGTATTCTGTAGGGTTCCAGAGGGCCTCGTAGGGTTCCGTCGAAATCTGAAGGGTTCCCTAGGGGCCCATAGAGTCCCGTAGATTGCCGTAGGGACCTGTAGGGTTGTGTAAGTGCTCGCAGGGGTTGGTAGGAGCTTGTAGGGTTCCATAAGTTTCCAGAGGGTTGTGTAGGGTTCCATAGGGGCCTGTGGTCTTCCCTAAGGGCCTGTAGAGTCTCGTACGATTCCGTTGGGGCCTGTGGTGTTCCCTAGGGGCCTGTAGAGTCTCGTACAGTTCCGTAGGGTCCTGTAGGTTTCCATAAGCGCCCGCAGAGGTCTGAAGGGGCCCGTACTGTTCCGTAAGGATCCATAGGGTTCCGTAGAGCTTCGTAGGTTCCCTAGAGGCCTCTGGAGTACCGCAGGAGCCAGTAGTGTTCTGTAGGGTCCTCTAGGGTTGAGTAAGTGCCCGCAGGAGTCTGTAGGAATCCGTGGGATTCTGTAAGGTTCTGAAGGGTTCTGCAGGGTTCCGTAGGGGCCCGTAGAGTTCCATAGTGGCTGGTAAAGTTCCCTAGGGCCCTGTACCGTTCCGTAACTGCCTGCAAGGGTCTTTAGGCTTCCGTAGGGGCTGGTAGGGTTCCATAAAGTTCCGCGGGTTCCTGCAGAGTTCTGCAAGTGCCCGCAAGGGCCTGTAGGGGCCCACAGTGTTTCTGTCAGGTTCCGTAGAGTTCCGTAGGCGCCATATTTTTCTGTAGTGGCTGGTAGTATTCTGTAGGGGTCTGTAGGGTTCCGTAGGCGCCTGCAGTGTTCTGTAGGAGCCCATAGGGTTTTAGTGAAGTTCCGTTGTGTTGCTAAGGGTCTTGTAGAGTGCTGTTGGGTCCTGGAGTATTCTGTAGGGTTCCAGAGGGGCTCGTAGGGTTCCATCAAAATCTATAGGGTTCCCTAGGGGCCCATAGAGTCCCGTAGATTTCCGTAGGGACCTGTAGGGTTGTGTAAGTGCCCGCAGAAGTCTGTAGGAGTCTGTGGGATTCTGTAAGGTTCCAGAGGGTTCTGCAGGGTTCCGTAGGGACCCGTAGAGTTCCGTAGTGGCTGGTAAAGTTCCGTAGGGCCCTGTGGGGTTCTGTATGGACCTGTAGGGTTCCGTAGGGGCCTGCAGGGTTCCGTAAGCGCCCGCAGGTGTCTGTAGGGTTCCGTAGGGGTCTGTAGGGTTCCGTAGGCACCTGCAGTGTTCTGTAGGAGCCCATAGGGTTTTAGTGAGGTTCCGTTGTGTTGCTAAGGGTCTTGTAGAGTGCTGTCGGGTCCTGGAGTATTCTGTAGGGTTCCAGAGGGCCTCGTAGGGTTCCGTCGAAATCTGAAGGGTTCCCTAGGGGCCCGTAGAGTCCCGTAGATTGCCGTAGGGACCTGTAGGGTTGTGTAAGTGCCCGCAGGGGTTGGTAGGAGCTTGTAGGGTGCCATATGTTTCCGGAGGGTTGTGTAGGGTTCCGTAGGGGCCTGTGGTGTTCCCTAGGGGCCTGTAGAGTCTCGTACAGTTCCGTAGGGTCCTGTAGGTTTCCATAAGCGCCCGCAGAGGTCTGAAGGGGCCCGTACTGTTCCGTAAGGATCCATAGGGTTCCGTAGAGCTTCGTAGGTTCCCTAGAGGCCTCTGGAGTACCGCAGGAGCCAGTAGTGTTCTGTAGGGGCCCGTAGGGTTCCTTCCATAGGAGCTGGCAGTGTTCCATAGGGTCCTCTAGGGTTGAGTAAGTGCCCGCAGGAGTCTGTAGGAATCCGTGGGATTCTGTAAGGTTCTGGAGGGTTCTGCAGGGTTCCGTAGGGGCCTGTAGAGTTCCGTAGTGGCTGGTAAAGTTCCCTAGGGCCCTGTACCGTTCCGTAACTGCCTGCAAGGGTCTTTAGGCTTCCGTAGGGGCTGGTAGGGTTCCATAAAGTTCCGCGGGTTCCTGCAGAGTTCTGCAAGTGCCCGCAAGGGCCTGTAGGGGCCCACAGTGTTTCTGCCAGGTTCCGTAGAGTTCCGTAGGGGCCATATTTTTCTGTAGTGGCTGGTAGTATTCTGTAGGGGTCTGTAGGGTTCCGTAGGCGCCTGCAGTGTTCTGTAGGAGCCCATAGGGTTTTAGTGAAGTTCCGTTGTGTTGCTAAGGGTCTTGTAGAGTGCTGTTGGGTCCTGGAGTATTCTGTAGGGTTCCAGAGGGGCTCGTAGGGTTCCATCGAAATCTATAGGGTTCCCTAGGGGCCCATAGAGTCCCGTAGATTTCCGTAGGGACCTGTAGGGTTGTGTAAGTGCCCGCAGAAGTCTGTAGGAGTCTGTGGGATTCTGTAAGGTTCCGGAGGGTTCTGCAGGGTTCCGTAGGGACCCGTAGAGTTCCGTAGTGGCTGGTAAAGTTCCGTAGGGCCCTGTGGGGTTCTGTATGGACCTGTAGGGTTCCGTAGGGGCCTGCAGGGTTCCGTAAGTGCCCGCAGGTGTCTGTAGGGTTCCGTAGGGGTCTGTAGGGTTCCGTAGGCACCTGCAGTGTTCTGTAGGAGCCCATAGGGTTTTCGTGAGGTTCCGTTGTGTTGCTAAGGGTCTTGTAGAGTGCTGTCGGGTCCTGGAGTATTCTGTAGGGTTCCAGAGGGCCTCGTAGGGTTCCGTCGAAATCTGAAGGGTTCCCTAGGGGCCCATAGAGTCCCGTAGATTGCTGTAGGGACCTGTAGGGTTGTGTAAGTGCCCGCAGGGGTTGGTAGGAGCTTGTAGGGTGCCATATGTTTCCGGAGGGTTGTGTAGGGTTCCGTAGGGGCCTGTGGTGTTCCCTAGGGGCCTGTAGAGTCTCGTACAGTTCCGTAGGGTCCTGTAGGTTTCCATAAGCGCCCGCAGCGGTCTGAAGGGGCCCGTACTGTTCCGTAAGGATCCATAGGGCTCCGTAGAGCTTCGTAGGTTCCCTAGAGGCCTCTGGAGTACCGCAGGAGCCAGTAGTGTTCTGTAGGGGCCCGTAGGGTTCCTTCCATAGGAGCTGGCAGTGTTCCGTAGGGTCCTCTAGGGTTGAGTAAGTGCCCGCAGGAGTCTGTAGGAATCCGTGGGATTCTGTAAGGTTCTGGAGGGTTCTGCAGGGTTCCGTAGGGGCCCGTAGAGTTCCGTAGTGGCTGGTAAAGTTCCCTAGGGCCCTGTACCGTTCCGTAACTGCCTGCAAGGGTCTTTAGGCTTCCGTAGGGGCTGGTAGGGTTCCATAAAGTTCCGCGGGTTCCTGCAGAGTTCTGCAAGTGCCCGCAAGGGCCTGTAGGGGCCCACAGTGTTTCTGCCAGGTTCCGTAGAGTTCCGTAGGGGCCATATTTTTCTGTAGTGGCTGGTAGTATTCTGTAGGGGTCTGTAGGGTTCCGTAGGCGCCTGCAGTGTTCTGTAGGAGCCCATAGGGTTTTAGTGAAGTTCCGTTGTGTTGCTAAGGGTCTTGTAGAGTGCTGTTGGGTCCTGGAGTATTCTGTAGGGTTCCAGAGGGGCTCGTAGGGTTCCATCGAAATCTATAGGGTTCCCTAGGGGCCCATAGAGTCCCGTAGATTTCCGTAGGGACCTGTAGGGTTGTGTAAGTGCCCGCAGAAGTCTGTAGGAGTCTGTGGGATTCTGTAAGGTTCCGGAGGGTTCTGCAGGGTTCCGTAGGGACCCGTAGAGTTCCGTAGTGGCTGGTAAAGTTCCGTAGGGCCCTGTGGGGTTCTGTATGGACCTGTAGGGTTCCGTAGGGGCCTGCAGGGTTCCGTAAGTGCCCGCAGGTGTCTGTAGGGTTCCGTAGGGGTCTGTAGGGTTCCGTAGGCACCTGCAGTGTTCTGTAGGAGCCCATAGGGGTTTAGTGAGGTTCCGTTGTGTTGCTAAGGGTCTTGTAGAGTGCTGTCGGGTCCTGGAGTATTCTGTAGGGTTCCAGAGGGGCTCGTAGGGTTCCATCGAAATCTATAGGGTTCCCTAGGGGCCCATAGAGTCCCGTAGATTTCCGTAGGGACCTGTAGGGTTGTGTAAGTGCCCGCAGAAGTCTGTGGGATTCTGTAAGGTTCCGGAGGGTTCTGCAGGGTTCCGTAGGGACCCGTAGAGTTCCGTAGTGGCTGGTAAAGTTCCGTAGGGCCCTGTGGGGTTCTGTATGGATCTGTAGGGTTCCGTAGGGGCCTGCAGGGTTCCGTAAGTGCCCGCAGGTGTCTGTAGGGTTCCGTAGGGGTCTGTAGGGTTCCGTAGGCACCTGCAGTGTTCTGTAGGAGCCCATAGGGTTTTAGTGAGGTTCCGTTGTGTTGCTAAGGGTCTTGTAGAGTGCTGTCGGGTCCTGGAGTATTCTGTAGGGTTCCAGAGGGCCTCGTAGGGTTCCGTCGAAATCTGAAGGGTTCCCTAGGGGCCCATAGAGTCCCGTAGATTGCCGTAGGGACCTGTAGGGTTGTGTAAGTGCTCGCAGGGGTTGGTAGGAGCTTGTAGGGTTCCATAAGTTTCCAGAGGGTTGTGTAGGGTTCCATAGGGGCCTGTGGTCTTCCCTAAGGGCCTGTAGAGTCTCGTACGATTCCGTTGGGGCCTGTGGTGTTCCCTAGGGGCCTGTAGAGTCTCGTACAGTTCCGTAGGGTCCTGTAGGTTTCCATAAGCGCCCGCAGAGGTCTGAAGGGGCCCGTACTGTTCCGTAAGGATCCATAGGGTTCCGTAGAGCTTCGTAGGTTCCCTAGAGGCCTCTGGAGTACCGCAGGAGCCAGTAGTGTTCTGTAGGGTCCTCTAGGGTTGAGTAAGTGCCCGCAGGAGTCTGTAGGAATCCGTGGGATTCTGTAAGGTTCTGAAGGGTTCTGCAGGGTTCCGTAGGGGCCCGTAGAGTTCCATAGTGGCTGGTAAAGTTCCCTAGGGCCCTGTACCGTTCCGTAACTGCCTGCAAGGGTCTTTAGGCTTCCGTAGGGGCTGGTAGGGTTCCATAAAGTTCCGCGGGTTCCTGCAGAGTTCTGCAAGTGCCCGCAAGGGCCTGTAGGGGCCCACAGTGTTTCTGTCAGGTTCCGTAGAGTTCCGTAGGCGCCATATTTTTCTGTAGTGGCTGGTAGTATTCTGTAGGGGTCTGTAGGGTTCCGTAGGCGCCTGCAGTGTTCTGTAGGAGCCCATAGGGTTTTAGTGAAGTTCCGTTGTGTTGCTAAGGGTCTTGTAGAGTGCTGTTGGGTCCTGGAGTATTCTGTAGGGTTCCAGAGGGGCTCGTAGGGTTCCATCAAAATCTATAGGGTTCCCTAGGGGCCCATAGAGTCCCGTAGATTTCCGTAGGGACCTGTAGGGTTGTGTAAGTGCCCGCAGAAGTCTGTAGGAGTCTGTGGGATTCTGTAAGGTTCCAGAGGGTTCTGCAGGGTTCCGTAGGGACCCGTAGAGTTCCGTAGTGGCTGGTAAAGTTCCGTAGGGCCCTGTGGGGTTCTGTATGGACCTGTAGGGTTCCGTAGGGGCCTGCAGGGTTCCGTAAGCGCCCGCAGGTGTCTGTAGGGTTCCGTAGGGGTCTGTAGGGTTCCGTAGGCACCTGCAGTGTTCTGTAGGAGCCCATAGGGTTTTAGTGAGGTTCCGTTGTGTTGCTAAGGGTCTTGTAGAGTGCTGTCGGGTCCTGGAGTATTCTGTAGGGTTCCAGAGGGCCTCGTAGGGTTCCGTCGAAATCTGAAGGGTTCCCTAGGGGCCCGTAGAGTCCCGTAGATTGCCGTAGGGACCTGTAGGGTTGTGTAAGTGCCCGCAGGGGTTGGTAGGAGCTTGTAGGGTGCCATATGTTTCCGGAGGGTTGTGTAGGGTTCCGTAGGGGCCTGTGGTGTTCCCTAGGGGCCTGTAGAGTCTCGTACAGTTCCGTAGGGTCCTGTAGGTTTCCATAAGCGCCCGCAGAGGTCTGAAGGGGCCCGTACTGTTCCGTAAGGATCCATAGGGTTCCGTAGAGCTTCGTAGGTTCCCTAGAGGCCTCTGGAGTACCGCAGGAGCCAGTAGTGTTCTGTAGGGGCCCGTAGGGTTCCTTCCATAGGAGCTGGCAGTGTTCCGTAGGGTCCTCTAGGGTTGAGTAAGTGCCCGCAGGAGTCTGTAGGAATCCGTGGGATTCTGTAAGGTTCTGGAGGGTTCTGCAGGGTTCCGTAGGGGCCTGTAGAGTTCCGTAGTGGCTGGTAAAGTTCCCTAGGGCCCTGTACCGTTCCGTAACTGCCTGCAAGGGTCTTTAGGCTTCCGTAGGGGCTGGTAGGGTTCCATAAAGTTCCGCGGGTTCCTGCAGAGTTCTGCAAGTGCCCGCAAGGGCCTGTAGGGGCCCACAGTGTTTCTGCCAGGTTCCGTAGAGTTCCGTAGGGGCCATATTTTTCTGTAGTGGCTGGTAGTATTCTGTAGGGGTCTGTAGGGTTCCGTAGGCGCCTGCAGTGTTCTGTAGGAGCCCATAGGGTTTTAGTGAAGTTCCGTTGTGTTGCTAAGGGTCTTGTAGAGTGCTGTTGGGTCCTGGAGTATTCTGTAGGGTTCCAGAGGGGCTCGTAGGGTTCCATCGAAATCTATAGGGTTCCCTAGGGGCCCATAGAGTCCCGTAGATTTCCGTAGGGACCTGTAGGGTTGTGTAAGTGCCCGCAGAAGTCTGTAGGAGTCTGTGGGATTCTGTAAGGTTCCGGAGGGTTCTGCAGGGTTCCGTAGGGACCCGTAGAGTTCCGTAGTGGCTGGTAAAGTTCCGTAGGGCCCTGTGGGGTTCTGTATGGACCTGTAGGGTTCCGTAGGGGCCTGCAGGGTTCCGTAAGTGCCCGCAGGTGTCTGTAGGGTTCCGTAGGGGTCTGTAGGGTTCCGTAGGCACCTGCAGTGTTCTGTAGGAGCCCATAGGGTTTTAGTGAGGTTCCGTTGTGTTGCTAAGGGTCTTGTAGAGTGCTGTCGGGTCCTGGAGTATTCTGTAGGGTTCCAGAGGGCCTCGTAGGGTTCCGTCGAAATCTGAAGGGTTCCCTAGGGGCCTGTAGAGTCCCGTAGATTGCCGTAGGGACCTGTAGGGTTGTGTAAGTGCCCGCAGGGGTTGGTAGGAGCTTGTAGGGTGCCATATGTTTCCGGAGGGTTGTGTAGGGTTCCGTAGGGGCCTGTGGTGTTCCCTAGGGGCCTGTAGAGTCTCGTACAGTTCCGTAGGGTCCTGTAGGTTTCCATAAGCGCCCGCAGAGGTCTGAAGGGGCCCGTACTGTTCCGTAAGGATCCATAGGGTTCCGTAGAGCTTCGTAGGTTCCCTAGAGGCCTCTGGAGTACCGCAGGAGCCAGTAGTGTTCTGTAGGGGCCCGTAGGGTTCCTTCCATAGGAGCTGGCAGTGTTCCATAGGGTCCTCTAGGGTTGAGTAAGTGCCCGCAGGAGTCTGTAGGAATCCGTGGGATTCTGTAAGGTTCTGGAGGGTTCTGCAGGGTTCCGTAGGGGCCCGTAGAGTTCCGTAGTGGCTGGTAAAGTTCCCTAGGGCCCTGTACCGTTCCGTAACTGCCTGCAAGGGTCTTTAGGCTTCCGTAGGGGCTGGTAGGGTTCCATAAAGTTCCGCGGGTTCCTGCAGAGTTCTGCAAGTGCCCGCAAGGGCCTGTAGGGGCCCACAGTGTTTCTGCCAGGTTCCGTAGAGTTCCGTAGGGGCCATATTTTTCTGTAGTGGCTGGTAGTATTCTGTAGGGGTCTGTAGGGTTCCGTAGGCGCCTGCAGTGTTCTGTAGGAGCCCATAGGGTTTTAGTGAAGTTCCGTTGTGTTGCTAAGGGTCTTGTAGAGTGCTGTTGGGTCCTGGAGTATTCTGTAGGGTTCCAGAGGGGCTCGTAGGGTTCCGTCGAAATCTATAGGGTTCCCTAGGGGCCCATAGAGTCCCGTAGATTTCCGTAGGGACCTGTAGGGTTGTGTAAGTGCCCGCAGAAGTCTGTAGGAGTCTGTGGGATTCTGTAAGGTTCCGGAGGGTTCTGCAGGGTTCCGTAGGGACCCGTAGAGTTCCGTAGTGGCTGGTAAAGTTCCGTAGGGCCCTGTGGGGTTCTGTATGGACCTGTAGGGTTCCGTAGGGGCCTGCAGGGTTCCGTAAGTGCCCGCAGGTGTCTGTAGGGTTCCGTAGGGGTCTGTAGGGTTCCGTAGGCACCTGCAGTGTTCTGTAGGAGCCCATAGGGTTTTAGTGAGGTTCCGTTGTGTTGCTAAGGGTCTTGTAGAGTGCTGTCGGGTCCTGGAGTATTCTGTAGGGTTCCAGAGGGCCTCGTAGGGTTCCGTCGAAATCTGAAGGGTTCCCTAGGGGCCCGTAGAGTCCCGTAGATTGCCGTAGGGACCTGTAGGGTTGTGTAAGTGCCCGCAGGGGTTGGTAGGAGCTTGTAGGGTGCCATATGTTTCCGGAGGGTTGTGTAGGGTTCCGTAGGGGCCTGTGGTGTTCCCTAGGGGCCTGTAGAGTCTCGTACAGTTCCGTAGGGTCCTGTAGGTTTCCATAAGCGCCCGCAGAGGTCTGAAGGGGCCCGTACTGTTCCGTAAGGATCCATAGGGTTCCGTAGAGCTTCGTAGGTTCCCTAGAGGCCTCTGGAGTACCGCAGGAGCCAGTAGTGTTCTGTAGGGGCCCGTAGGGTTCCTTCCATAGGAGCTGGCAGTGTTCCATAGGGTCCTCTAGGGTTGAGTAAGTGCCCGCAGGAGTCTGTAGGAATCCGTGGGATTCTGTAAGGTTCTGGAGGGTTCTGCAGGGTTCCGTAGGGGCCCGTAGAGTTCCGTAGTGGCTGGTAAAGTTCCCTAGGGCCCTGTACCGTTCCGTAACTGCCTGCAAGGGTCTTTAGGCTTCCGTAGGGGCTGGTAGGGTTCCATAAAGTTCCGCGGGTTCCTGCAGAGTTCTGCAAGTGCCCGCAAGGGCCTGTAGGGGCCCACAGTGTTTCTGCCAGGTTCCGTAGAGTTCCGTAGGGGCCATATTTTTCTGTAGTGGCTGGTAGTATTCTGTAGGGGTCTGTAGGGTTCCGTAGGCGCCTGCAGTGTTCTGTAGGAGCCCATAGGGTTTTAGTGAAGTTCCGTTGTGTTGCTAAGGGTCTTGTAGAGTGCTGTTGGGTCCTGGAGTATTCTGTAGGGTTCCAGAGGGGCTCGTAGGGTTCCGTCGAAATCTATAGGGTTCCCTAGGGGCCCATAGAGTCCCGTAGATTTCCGTAGGGACCTGTAGGGTTGTGTAAGTGCCCGCAGAAGTCTGTAGGAGTCTGTGGGATTCTGTAAGGTTCCAGAGGGTTCTGCAGGGTTCCGTAGGGACCCGTAGAGTTCCGTAGTGGCTGGTAAAGTTCCGTAGGGCCCTGTGGGGTTCTGTATGGACCTGTAGGGTTCCGTAGGGGCCTGCAGGGTTCCGTAAGTGCCCGCAGGTGTCTGTAGGGTTCCGTAGGGGTCTGTAGGGTTCCGTAGGCACCTGCAGTGTTCTGTAGGAGCCCATAGGGTTTTAGTGAGGTTCCGTTGTGTTGCTAAGGGTCTTGTAGAGTGCTGTCGGGTCCTGGAGTATTCTGTAGGGTTCCAGAGGGCCTCGTAGGGTTCCGTCGAAATCTGAAGGGTTCCCTAGGGGCCCGTAGAGTCCCGTAGATTGCTGTAGGGACCTGTAGGGTTGTGTAAGTGCCCGCAGGGGTTGGTAGGAGCTTGTAGGGTGCCATATGTTTCCGGAGGGTTGTGTAGGGTTCCGTAGGGGCCTGTGGTGTTCCCTAGGGGCCTGTAGAGTCTCGTACAGTTCCGTAGGGTCCTGTAGGTTTCCATAAGCGCCCGCAGAGGTCTGAAGGGGCCCGTACTGTTCCGTAAGGATCCATAGGGTTCCGTAGAGCTTCGTAGGTTTCCTAGAGGCCTCTGGAGTACCGCAGGAGCCAGTAGTGTTCTGTAGGGGCCCGTAGGGTTCCTTCCATAGGAGCTGGCAGTGTTCCATAGGGTCCTCTAGGGTTGAGTAAGTGCCCGCAGGAGTCTGTAGGAATCCGTGGGATTCTGTAAGGTTCTGGAGGGTTCTGCAGGGTTCCGTAGGGGCCCGTAGAGTTCCGTAGTGGCTGGTAAAGTTCCCTAGGGCCCTGTACCGTTCCGTAACTGCCTGCAAGGGTCTTTAGGCTTCCGTAGGGGCTGGTAGGGTTCCATAAAGTTCCGCGGGTTCCTGCAGAGTTCTGCAAGTGCCCGCAAGGGCCTGTAGGGGCCCACAGTGTTTCTGCCAGGTTCCGTAGAGTTCCGTAGGGGCCATATTTTTCTGTAGTGGCTGGTAGTATTCTGTAGGGGTCTGTAGGGTTCCGTAGGCGCCTGCAGTGTTCTGTAGGAGCCCATAGGGTTTTAGTGAAGTTCCGTTGTGTTGCTAAGGGTCTTGTAGAGTGCTGTTGGGTCCTGGAGTATTCTGTAGGGTTCCAGAGGGGCTCGTAGGGTTCCGTCGAAATCTATAGGGTTCCCTAGGGGCCCATAGAGTCCCGTAGATTTCCGTAGGGACCTGTAGGGTTGTGTAAGTGCCCGCAGAAGTCTGTAGGAGTCTGTGGGATTCTGTAAGGTTCCAGAGGGTTCTGCAGGGTTCCGTAGGGACCCGTAGAGTTCCGTAGTGGCTGGTAAAGTTCCGTAGGGCCCTGTGGGGTTCTGTATGGACCTGTAGGGTTCCGTAGGGGCCTGCAGGGTTCCGTAAGTGCCCGCAGGTGTCTGTAGGGTTCCGTAGGGGTCTGTAGGGTTCCGTAGGCACCTGCAGTGTTCTGTAGGAGCCCATAGGGTTTTCGTGAGGTTCCGTTGTGTTGCTAAGGGTCTTGTAGAGTGCTGTCGGGTCCTGGAGTATTCTGTAGGGTTCCAGAGGGCCTCGTAGGGTTCCGTCGAAATCTGAAGGGTTCCCTAGGGGCCCATAGAGTCCCGTAGATTGCCGTAGGGACCTGTAGGGTTGTGTAAGTGCCCGCAGGGGTTGGTAGGAGCTTGTAGGGTGCCATATGTTTCCGGAGGGTTGTGTAGGGTTCCGTAGGGGCCTGTGGTGTTCCCTAGGGGCCTGTAGAGTCTCGTACAGTTCCGTAGGGTCCTGTAGGTTTCCATAAGCGCCCGCAGCGGTCTGAAGGGGCCCGTACTGTTCCGTAAGGATCCATAGGGCTCCGTAGAGCTTCGTAGGTTCCCTAGAGGCCTCTGGAGTACCGCAGGAGCCAGTAGTGTTCTGTAGGGGCCCGTAGGGTTCCTTCCATAGGAGCTGGCAGTGTTCCGTAGGGTCCTCTAGGGTTGAGTAAGTGCCCGCAGGAGTCTGTAGGAATCCGTGGGATTCTGTAAGGTTCTGGAGGGTTCTGCAGGGTTCCGTAGGGGCCCGTAGAGTTCCGTAGTGGCTGGTAAAGTTCCCTAGGGCCCTGTACCGTTCCGTAACTGCCTGCAAGGGTCTTTAGGCTTCCGTAGGGGCTGGTAGGGTTCCATAAATTTCCGCGGGTTCCTGCAGAGTTCTGCAAGTGCCCGCAAGGGCCTGTAGGGGCCCACAGTGTTTCTGCCAGGTTCCGTAGAGTTCCGTAGGGGCCATATTTTTCTGTAGTGGCTGGTAGTATTCTGTAGGGGTCTGTAGGGTTCCGTAGGCGCCTGCAGTGTTCTGTAGGAGCCCATAGGGTTTTAGTGAAGTTCCGTTGTGTTGCTAAGGGTCTTGTAGAGTGCTGTTGGGTCCTGGAGTATTCTGTAGGGTTCCAGAGGGGCTCGTAGGGTTCCATCGAAATCTATAGGGTTCCCTAGGGGCCCATAGAGTCCCGTAGATTTCCGTAGGGACCTGTAGGGTTGTGTAAGTGCCCGCAGAAGTCTGTAGGAGTCTGTGGGATTCTGTAAGGTTCCGGAGGGTTCTGCAGGGTTCCGTAGGGACCCGTAGAGTTCCGTAGTGGCTGGTAAAGTTCCGTAGGGCCCTGTGGGGTTCTGTATGGACCTGTAGGGTTCCGTAGGGGCCTGCAGGGTTCCGTAAGTGCCCGCAGGTGTCTGTAGGGTTCCGTAGGGGTCTGTAGGGTTCCGTAGGCACCTGCAGTGTTCTGTAGGAGCCCATAGGGGTTTAGTGAGGTTCCGTTGTGTTGCTAAGGGTCTTGTAGAGTGCTGTCGGGTCCTGGAGTATTCTGTAGGGTTCCAGAGGGCCTCGTAGGGTTCCGTCGAAATCTGAAGGGTTCCCTAGGGGCCCATAGAGTCCCGTAGATTTCCGTAGGGACCTGTAGGGTTGTGTAAGTGCCCGCAGAAGTCTGTGGGATTCTGTAAGGTTCCGGAGGGTTCTGCAGGGTTCCGTAGGGACCCGTAGAGTTCCGTAGTGGCTGGTAAAGTTCCGTAGGGCCCTGTGGGGTTCTGTATGGATCTGTAGGGTTCCGTAGGGGCCTGCAGGGTTCCGTAAGTGCCCGCAGGTGTCTGTAGGGTTCCGTAGGGGTCTGTAGGGTTCCGTAGGCACCTGCAGTGTTCTGTAGGAGCCCATAGGGTTTTAGTGAGGTTCCGTTGTGTTGCTAAGGGTCTTGTAGAGTGCTGTCGGGTCCTGGAGTATTCTGTAGGGTTCCAGAGGGCCTCGTAGGGTTCCGTCGAAATCTGAAGGGTTCCCTAGGGGCCCGTAGAGTCCCGTAGATTGCCGTAGGGACCTGTAGGGTTGTGTAAGTGCTCGCAGGGGTTGGTAGGAGCTTGTAGGGTTCCATAAGTTTCCAGAGGGTTGTGTAGGGTTCCATAGGGGCCTGTGGTCTTCCCTAAGGGCCTGTAGAGTCTCGTACGATTCCGTTGGGGCCTGTGGTGTTCCCTAGGGGCCTGTAGAGTCTCGTACAGTTCCGTAGGGTCCTGTAGGTTTCCATAAGCGCCCGCAGAGGTCTGAAGGGGCCCGTACTGTTCCGTAAGGATCCATAGGGTTCCGTAGAGCTTCGTAGGTTCCCTAGAGGCCTCTGGAGTACCGCAGGAGCCAGTAGTGTTCTGTAGGGTCCTCTAGGGTTGAGTAAGTGCCCGCAGGAGTCTGTAGGAATCCGTGGGATTCTGTAAGGTTCTGAAGGGTTCTGCAGGGTTCCGTAGGGGCCCGTAGAGTTCCGTAGTGGCTGGTAAAGTTCCCTAGGGCCCTGTACCGTTCCGTAACTGCCTGCAAGGGTCTTTAGGCTTCCGTAGGGGCTGGTAGGGTTCCATAAAGTTCCGCGGGTTCCTGCAGAGTTCTGCAAGTGCCCGCAAGGGCCTGTAGGGGCCCACAGTGTTTCTGCCAGGTTCCGTAGAGTTCCGTAGGGGCCATATGTTTCTGTAGTGGCTGGTAGTATTCTGTAGGGGTCTGTAGGGTTCCGTAGGCGCCTGCAGTGTTCTGTAGGAGCCCATAGGGTTTTAGTGAAGTTCCGTTGTGTTGCTAAGGGTCTTGTAGAGTGCTGTTGGGTCCTGGAGTATTCTGTAGGGTTCCAGAGGGGCTCGTAGGGTTCCGTCGAAATCTATAGGGTTCCCTAGGGGCCCATAGAGTCCCGTAGATTTCCGTAGGGACCTGTAGGGTTGTGTAAGTGCCCGCAGAAGTCTGTAGGAGTCTGTGGGATTCTGTAAGGTTCCAGAGGGTTCTGCAGGGTTCCGTAGGGACCCGTAGAGTTCCGTAGTGGCTGGTAAAGTTCCGTAGGGCCCTGTGGGGTTCTGTATGGACCTGTAGGGTTCCGTAGGGGCCTGCAGGGTTCCGTAAGTGCCCGCAGGTGTCTGTAGGGTTCCGTAGGGGTCTGTAGGGTTCCGTAGGCACCTGCAGTGTTCTGTAGGAGCCCATAGGGTTTTAGTGAGGTTCCGTTGTGTTGCTAAGGGTCTTGTAGAGTGCTGTCGGGTCCTGGAGTATTCTGTAGGGTTCCAGAGGGCCTCGTAGGGTTCCGTCGAAATCTGAAGGGTTCCCTAGGGGCCC